>NC_083587.1:11491335-11708835 GCF_027579695.1 Neoarius graeffei
AGTTTTGCGCACTGACACATGACCTTTGAGGCCTTCTGCTGAGAGCATCTTCCTAACCAGGTGTGGGGAGACATCCTTGCCTGTAGCATCTTGGAGGTCCTGTGCCAGTTCCTTGCTGGATTTCTTCCTCTCTCGTAGGGATGTAGTCTTGAGGTACTGGACATCAGCTTTAGTCAACTTTTTCTTCCTTCCGCTGCCTGAAATGTTCTTGAAGTTCCCAGTCTTCTGGTGATGCTTGAGGCATTTCCAGACAGCACTGTGGGTCACATGCAGTTTCTTTGCTATGGCTCATTATGAATGGCCCTCCTCCCGCAAAACTTTCATCCTAATACGCTGCTCTTCTGTAGTTTCTCTCTGATGTCATTTCTGCATGTTGCCTGGCTGTAGTCAGAGGATAAATACTTTTTCTAATGAATTATTTGTAGAGACCACATGATTTAGTTAATGGTTTTCACCTGTGGAATAATTAGCATATCAGGCTAGGATTGCCCAACAAGGAGTGATTAAGGTTGGTTTTGGGGCTAAACGAAAAGAGATACTATTTCCAATATTTTTATGTTGTTTATCACACAACGATAGCCAAAACTGCTAGTGTTTTCATGGTTAAAGTATAAAATTGTGGTTAAAAGGTGTCTCTGTATCTTCATAATGTATTTCAGTTGCCTTCAGTGCAGATTCTGATGTCATTTGCACGGATTAAGTATGCAAAATCGATCTTTTCCTAGGCATTTCCATATTTTGTGCTAGTACTGGATACGAGTATGAGGTTTTTTTTACTTCCTTGTGGGAGTAAACAAAATGGTCAGATACGAAGCTTGCAGGGCAAAATAAAACAAATGTTCATTAACATGACTGTGGCACTGCATGATGTATTTACAGTATTCTCTTAGGACTTGCCTGGTCAGGGTTGTTTTCAATTCAGCTACTTGTTTGCTTATCTTCTGGGGAATAGAATTTCCCAAATTTATGAAATCACATGCAGGTACAAACAAAATTAACTGTCCACACAGTATGTAAGAAAGTAAATAAATAAAAATAGTCCAACGCACATCTCTATTTGAGCTTGCTGACAATTATGGCATTTCTAAATCTAGACATTCCCCCCCCCACAATGCCATACATCTAGGATTCATATTTAAAAAAAAAAAAAAAAACACACAACAACCCCCTCTCTCTCACACACACACACCGAATGGCAATTTAAGCATAACTAATTTGCTGAAGAAGAAAACATTGGACCCAGAGGAAACCTACAATGACGGGGGGAGAACTTGCAAAACTTCACACAGACAGCAACCCGAGCTTAGAATCGAATTCAGGACCCTGGAGCTGCGCCATGGTGATGCCCTGAAATCCGTATATTTGGACTCCTGTCTCTCACACCCACTGTCTCTTATTGAACATCCCATTCCAAGGGCATACTCTCTGTCCCCTATTAAATTACAGCTGGTTGGGATCTTCTGCGAGCTTATGCATGTGGGGAACAGAGCACACAGCACTGTCCTCCAGGTGTGTTTTGCCATCATGTGACACAGTATAGCGAACCCCAGCCAGACAATGAAGTTTACTGATGTTTCAAGAAGCATTTATTATGTTCAGCCATCATCCTTAATTTAAACACAAATATACTTCCTTTCCTTCACAACCTTTCTTCACAAACACCGCAAGAGCTGCAGATGGATAAATAAAATAAAATTAGCTCTCACAAGCGTAAACATTTCCATAATGCCAGTTATCCACACATGGACATTTATCAAATATTCACACACACTCACGGTCAAAGCACATGAAAAGCTAGAAAAACAGCATTAACACGACATTACAGCTTATCCATGTAGCACCCTTTCGCATAAGCTAACCCTAGCATGGCTAATACAGCAACGATATATGTAAACACCCTTTCGGCAGTTAATTAGGATAACATGTCACAGCAAACAGTCATAAAACAAGTTGAAACACAATACCTTGTTCCCATTTCCAGCTAGGCGCTTAATTATCCATAATGAAACTTTACATTGCAAGGCAATGTCTTCAAAACACCTTTTCCTTCCATACACTCTTCAATTAGCTACCGTTCATGTGTGAACGCCCATGGGCAAGTTGCTGACTCTCAGATGAGAGTACGCCAGAATGGCTTCAAAATAAAAGACCCGAAAATGTAAAAGGCACTAATAAAAATAAAACTTACAGGAAGTAGTTAACTTGCTTATATACACCGTCAATAAGAGTAATTTACACTCCCACCATTCATGAGTAAATAATGGAACAGTATATGGTTTACATTAGGCACGAATGATTTCAAACTGAAAATGACCTTCCCTATACAAATAACTTGTTTAGAAGGTGGAAAACCCTTTTAAACCATGAACTATGAGCTTACAAGCTATAGCTAGAAGGTATTAACAACTATAGGGTGAACAGGCTTAATCAGTCTCCAGCAGCAAGACTAGCTTCTGGACTGGGCGCTCCACTTCAAACATCTTGTGGAGACGCTCCTCTTTCTTGCCAAGCTTCCTGTCACCAAGGCAGACCTTAACTCTCCTTACTAGTCTGTCTTTGTCAGTAGTGGTTTCTGAAACTCTGCCCAACTTCCACTCGTTCCTGTGCACATCCTCTCCTTTCATCATTACGATATCTCCAACTTGCAGATTTCTCCTGGGAGTATGCCAGCGCTGTCTGAGGGCAAATGTTGGCCAGGTATTCCTTTCGCCATCGACTCCAAAACTGTTCTGCCAGGTATTGAACGTCACCACCTTTTCTTGCTATACATGTCTTCTCTGATGAACTCACCCGGAAGAGGCAAGGCCTTGACAGATTTCAGAGTTAGGAGATGATTAGGGGTGAGTGGCTCGAGGCTGTGTGTGTGTGTGGGGGGGGTGTCACTGAGGTTGTTAACAGTCAGTGGACGGTTGTTGACAATTGCCAGAGCTTCATAGAGGAAAGCTCGTAGCGAAGCATCATTTAGCCTACCAGAAGAAAGAGCAAGCGTGGCCTTAGGATGCCTTTCACTGTTCTAATCTGTCTCTCCCACACCCCTCCGACATAGCTCGAATAGGGTGCATTCATGCTGAACTCGCATTGTTTCTCAGCAAGAAATGCAGCCAGCCAGTCTGCACTGACTTCTTTTAGAGCCTCTTTGAGTTCATTTTTGGCTCCAACAAAGTTGCTTCCTTGATCAGACTTGATTTGACGAACAGTGCCACGTATGGCAATAAAGCATTGTAGGTCATTTATGAGGGCGTCGGTGGACAGGTCATCAAGCATCTCAATATGGATGGTGCGGGAGCTAAGGCAAGTGAAGAGAATACCATACACCTCTTGTTCTCCTTTCTACCCTGCTTTGTAAAAAATGGACCAAAGTAGTCCATTCCACAGAAGGTGGGGGGGGATGATGGTTCCACACGTTCAGAGGGTACATCAGCCATCCTTTGCTCTTCCGTTGGTTTCCGAAGCAGTCTACAGATAACGCATTGACAAATGTAGGATGCTCCTGCCCGATTGATGCCAGGAATCCATGGGACCTGATGTCATTAATAGTAAGACCTTTGCCTTGATGTTTCATCCTTTCATGGTGATGAGCAAATGATTATCTTTGCAATGTGATGATCCTTGGGGACGACTGCAGGGTGCTTGATTGAGTCGGGAAGAGAAGAGCTGCACAGCCTACCTCCCACCCTGAGGATGCCATCTTTGTCAAGGAAGGCATCAAGTGAGTATAATGGATTGAGATGGTAGGAGATCCCTTTGTTCAGCAGTTTCAACTCCTCTTGATACACATTTTTCTGCAGGTCTATGATTATGCAATGTTCTGCATGTTCTCGTTCTTTTACAGTGGTGAGATGGTTTGATCGGTTCTTGCTGATGCACCTTAGTATGCGTGCAACAGCTTGAGTAGCCAGTGACCAAGATGAGAGCTTAGACAAGCAATCAACAAGGCTTACTCGTTTTGTGGTTCTTGTGCTAAGCACTAGAGCACTTCTGACCTCTGGATCTCCAATCATTAACTCTGGAATCTCAGCAACAGCCAGCTTCATTTCCTTGTTCCATAAGAACTTGGGTCCAGTGAGCCAGGTGGATGAACAAAGCTTGCTGGGAGTCAAGCCCCTAGAAGCATGGTCAGCAGGATTCTCATTGGTTGGGACGCATCTCCATTGCTGAGAGGGCGAGCTGAGATGAATCTTCTGAATGCGATTAGCCACAAAAGGTGTGGAATCGTCATGCTTCATTGTTGATATATCCTAAGATCACCTTAGAATCAGTCCAGAAGAACTCTGCAGTCCCAGTAGATGCAAATTCGTCCTTGAGCATGTTGCTTATCTTCACAGAAACAACTGCAGCTGTTAGTTCCAATCTCAGAACAGTTGTGACCTTGGATGGTAAGACGCGTGTCTTTCCTACAACTAAGGCACAGTGAACATCTCCCTTTTCATTTTGAAGTCTCAAGTACAAGCACTGGCCATAACCCTTAAGGCTAGCATCCGAGAAATGATGCAGCTCTGTCTTTGTGACCTTTCCAAATCCAGCAGGTGAGTAGGTACAGGATATGGTAACATCATCTAATTGGGCTAGATCACTTCTCCACTGTTCCCATTTTGGATGAAGTTCGTCTGGGAGAGGATCGTCCCAGCCTGTGCCTTGCCTAGACATCTCCTGAAGAATGATCTTCACTTTGGGCAGAACAGGCGCCACAAACCCGAGAGGGTCATACAAGGAAGCCACTACAAACAGGATGCCACAGCGTGTTGCAGGCTGATCCTTTAGGCTGACGTTAAGCCGGAAGTGGTCGGATTCCACATCCCATTAAATCCCTAGGACTCTCTCAAGTGGCAGGTTGTCGAAGGTGAGGTCCATATTTTTCACATTAGTTGCTTGTTCTTAGAGTGGTATACTCTTGAACGTCTCTGTCGTTCAACACAAACTTGTGTAGTCGCAGACCACCCATGGTGCACAGTTTGCAAGCTTCTCTGGCAAGCTGAATAGCATCTTCAGTGCTTTCAACACTGGCAAGCCCATCGTCTACATAAAAATCCCTCATGATGAACCTTTAGGGTAGAGGTTGCTATTCTCTTTAGCTAGATGCTTCAGCCCGTAGTTTGCGCATCCAGGAGAGGAAGCAGCACTGAACAGATGCACCTTCATCCGGAGCTTGCTGGGTGGTGAGTTCAAGTCTCCTTGCTTCCGACAGAGAAAGTGCAGGTAGTTGCGATCAGCCTCATACACATGAAATTGATGGAACATTTTTTCCAATGTCGCACATCAGAGCAACAGGGTGTTGTCAAAAGCAAATGAGAACACCACTCAACTTGTTCAGCATGTCAGGACCAGAGAGGAGGTGGTCATTTAGGCTGGTTCCTTTGCATCTGGCAGCGCAATCGAACACTACGCGAAGCTTTTCCGGCTTCTTTGCATGATGAACACCGTGATGGGGAATGTACCATCTCTCACCTTCACTCCCACTATCTTCAATCTGCTCTGCATCTCCCTTCTCGATTACCTCCTCCATGAACTCAACATACTGCTCCTTATACCTTTCGTCCCGTTGCAGTTTCCTTTTCAGGTGGTTGCGGTGTATCATGGCTGAGTCTTTATCAGGCAAGCTAGGTCTGTTTTTGAAAGGCAGGGGCATTTCATAGTGGCCATGCGTGTTTTCCGTATACCCTCATCTAGCTTATGGAGGAAGGCGATGTCATCTTGTGACACTGCTTTGCTGTCTTCACTGCCATCCTTGAAGTCAGATTCTAGAATCCGAGTAGCATTGGCAGAAGTTACCAGAGGCAGCTCTTGAACCGTGATTTTGTGATACAGGCGACTTGTGCTCAACGGATCATGGCCTTGGGATGAGCGCCCCACAATAGTCCATCCTAAGTCTGTCCGTATTGCACAGGGTTCCTCATCTCCTCCTAGGATGACCTGCCTTGGTGCCATGGCTCTGGAGCAGTTGTAGCCTATAAGAAGTCCTACTTCACAGTCCTTTAGTGGTTGGATTTCGTCTGCTAGTTCTCTGAGATGACTCCATTGTTTAGCCGTCTCACAAGTGGGAATGTGAGCATGGTTAACAGGTATGCAATCCTTTGTGTAGGCAACTGGAAGATCAACCTGAATAGCAGAACTATATCCCCTTACATGAAGGCCAGAGACACTCACTTGGGAGAACTGTTTTTTCCCCACTCATGGTGGTCAACTTCAACTTCACTGGATACTTGTCAGCAATTAGACTGTCGCTCACTTCTTGGTCGACGAATGTTGTATCGCTTTGAGTGTTAAGTAGAGCATAGACAAGCTTCTCAGCTGTTGAATTGTTTTTAGTTGACACCCACACTGGTATTACCATCGATGTGTAGGATGAGCCTTCGCCTGTTACACCGAGTGATGTTGCAGCAGCAGCACTTGGATTCATCCCTGTTTCAGATGAACACCTTTCCATAGTTGTAATCATGGAGGACTGTAGGATGCCTTCCTTTGCAGTTGTCACAGAAGTGACTATGACGACAGTCTTTTGCGCCGTGTCCAGATTTTAAGCATCCGTAACAGTTTCTTCTCCTTTATGTAGTTCCGTCGTTCTGCCAACAACATCCCTGTGAACTTGGGACATGCATGAAGTTGATGTCCGTTATCTTGACAAAGGATGCATGGAGCTTTAGCCCTTTTCTGGTCTGACCTTTGATTTGTGTTGTCTGTAGCTGTGTGAGTGGTGAGAACACTGGTCTGTTTCTCTTTGTGTCTCTGAGATTTCTCTTCTCAGTGTTCGAGTCTGATGAATGAAGAGCATGAAGCGATGTAATTGGATTGCAAGCAATCTCAGCTTCAGTTGACACAAATGTTGCAAAGTCCTTGAAACTTGGAAATTCTTGCTTCTCGTTCAGGCATTAGGTGACTTGTCGGTTCCAGTGTGAAGCTGCCCAGTCTGGTAGTTTGTGGGCAAGCTTCTGGTTCTCCTCACAGTCATTTAGTATGTCAAGACCCTTGACGTGAGGCATGGCATCTTGACAGGCATTCAGAAAATCTGAGAAGTTTCTGAGTCCTTGAACATCCTTAGGTTGAATCCTTGGCCAATTGGTGAGCTTCTCGCTGAATGGCGAATGGCTGGCCAAAGCGACAATTCAGCTTGTTCCAGGCCTCCTGATAGGCTTCAGTATCATTCTGGAAGAAAGTGCCTTCTAGCACCTGGCATGCTGGACCACCAACATATCTCATCTCATCTCATTATCTCTAGCCGCTTTATCCTGTTCTACAGGGTCGCAGGCAAGCTGGAGCCTATCCCAGCTGACTACGGGCGAAAGGCGGGGTACACCCTGGACAAGTCGCCAGGTCATCACAGGGCTGACACATAGACACAGACAACCATTCACACTCACATTCACACCTACGGTCAATTTAGAGTCACCAGTTAACCTAACCTGCATGTCTTTGGACTGTGGGGGAAACCGGAGCACCCGGAGGAAACCCACGCGGACACGGGGAGAACATGCAAACTCCACACAGAAAGGCCCTCGCCGGACCCGGGGTTCGAACCCAGGACCTTCTTGCTGTGAGGCGACAGCGCTAACCACTACACCACCGTGCCGCCCCACCAACATATTTCTTCAGATAATAGTTTTTTTCAACTGGTGTGATGCTCTTTGGTCAATGAGTGAGGTAAACGCTGCTTTCCATTCATTCAATGAACCATATTGCATCACCATTGAAGACAAATGGCTCCGGAACAGGGAGCCTATTTAAGGCTATGCTCTCTTGAAAGGCCCGAACAAGAGGTAACATGAGACAGAGGGACTGCAGTTACAGGCACACTCTATTTCCTTGTTCCTTTCATCGTTAATGCAGGCAGCAGCTTTGCGTTCCGTCTCTTTATTGTATACCTTTAGCTTAGCTTGAGCTGCCCGTACTTGCTCCAACTCATGCCTTTGTGCCTCCAGAGCCTTCGGTTGTTATTCCTCTAACTCTCGGATGACTTCTCTTTGTCTTTCTTCTGCCTCCATCATTTCATAATTTGCTTCCTTCACTGCTAGGTCTGCAGCTGCACGCTTGGCTGCCATGGACGAAGCTGTGGAGTGTTGGTCAGACTTGCTGTGACTTGTCAAGGAAGCAGCAGATCCATAGACAGACTTTGCATAGTCACGGTGGAGCAGTTCATGTCCTCGTTAAACTCACCTTCTTCGTTTATTGCTCTGCCGTAGGCAATGGTGATGATTTCTGTGGTAACTGATTTGCAAATGTCAACTCTTCTTCTCACGCCGGTAGAAGGTGTGGCAAGATCTCGAATTCCAAAATACAGGTTCATTACCTCTTCCTTCACTTTCTTAAGATCTTCAATGAGAGGCCAGAGCTCACTCTCTGGCATGTACGTCTTCAGCTGATCTCTTGCTTTGCATATGTTGAGCTTCCATTTTTTGTACATTGAGAGCAGCCATTTCTCCTTTTTCTTGGCCTCTTCATCTTGTAGTGCATGTTCAGAGCATTGAGACCCTTCAGGTTCCTTCAGGCCAGGCATCTCAGATACAACTGCCACTGAGTGGAGCTCACTCTGGAAGTCTTGAACTTCGTGCTGGGAACCAGGCATCCGCTCCTCTCTCCTTGAAGCTACCTGACTGACATTATCAACTCAATTTGAAATTATTAAGTCAAAAGAAACCTCTTAACAAGTATGATCGAACCTTTGCAATAAACAGAAAGTTGCTGTAGATATCCAGGTAAGTATTACAATAAAGGCAAACCTTAAAGTACTTGAAATGCAAAAATCAGAATATGAGCATGAACAACTAGCAGAGCTGCAATAACGTGCAGACACTCAAACAACTGGAAATGTCCAGGTAAGTACTGTAATGAACACACTTCTCAAAGTACTTGGTATGCAAAAAATATAAAATGTCCTTAATAAAGAGTCTATGTGAATGTGTCCATGTGAGAGTGTAAGCAACAGTTTCTTTCCTTTGCTGTAGATGAGAAGAGTATGAAAAGTTCACTGGTTCAGTCTAAAAGGGCTGTTCATGTGGAGCTCACCTTGTTGCAGTCCGTAGACTGTGTAATATAGGTGTATACTCACAGTTCTGCTTCAACGTCAGTGAACGTGACCATACTTGACCATTGCATCGAATCCATGAAACCGCTGCCTGGATTGCCGAAGTGGATCATGTGCTGACACGTCGGGACATGTTCATGATGAATCCATGTAGACAGCACATGGCGAAGTAGTAGCAGCAGCAGGCACACTGTGAAGACCCTCCATCACGGCCCGTCATAATGGTAGCAAGTCGTCAGATCGATGAGGGCAAGCTCTTACTATAGCGAATCCCAGCCAGACAATGATGAAGCTTACTGATGTTTCAAGAAGCATTTATTATGTTCAGCTGTCATCCTTAATTTAAACACAAATATACTTCCTTTCCTTCACAACCTTTCTTCACAAACACCGTAAGAGCTGCAGATGGATAAATAAAATAAGCTCTCACAAGCATAAACATTTCCATAATGCCAGTTAACCACACATGTGGACATTTATCAAGTATTCACTCACATATAAATCGGTCAAAGCATATAAAAAGCTAGAAAACCAGCATTAACACAACATTACAGCTTATCCATATAGCACCCTTTCGCATAAGCTAACCTTAGCATAGCTAATACAACAATGATATACGTAAACACCCTTTCGGCAGTTAATTAGGATAACACGTCACAGCAAACAGTCATAAAACAAGTTGAAACACACAATACCTTGTTCCCATTTCCAGCTAGGCGCTTAATTATCCATAATGAAACTTTACATTGCAAGGCAATGTCTTCAAAACACCTTTTCCTTCCATACACTCTTCAATTAGCTGCCGTTCATGTGTGAACGCCTATGGGCAAGTTGCTGACTCTCAGATGAGAGTACGCCAGAAGGGCTTCAAAATAAAAGACCCGAAAACGTAAAAGGCACTAACAAAAATAAAACTTATAGGAAGTAGTTAACTTGCTTATATACCGTCAATAAGAGTCATTTACACACAGCATGAGCTTCAGTTGAAAAAGAGGAGTTTGATGGCTTTACATGTCAAAGTACATGTTAGCCTTCACTCACATGGTTAGAGAGACCTGGCTAGTGGGTGGATACTAGCAGGTGACCACACTGGACAAAAAACGGGTGGAAGAAAGAGCAAAACAAAACAAAACCCTATAATCTTCTAATGTGGTGAAGACGTTAGGACACATTTATTTAACATTTATGGAAGGAGACCCAGGTATCAGTCAGTAAGTTTCCCAAGATGGAAGAGTCTTCAGGACAGAGGACTTTGTGCTTTCTGGTTTCTCAGTCACACGACATCCCACATTTTTTTTTTTGTCTCAGAATAAAACACAGGAGTGGCTGGAGAGAATGACAGACATTATGCCACATTAAATGTAAACAGAAACAAATTAAACATTCAATGTGTCATTCATTAATAAATTAAAAATTGCAATAGCAAGCAAAATCACTATGGTTTGAGGGGAATCATACACTTTGGGCCATGCTGTTATATGAAAATAAAACTACACAGCATAGATTTTTACACACACCCATCGTGTGATATTCCATACTCTTTTTGTTCAGGTTAACATCATCAGTTTATAATGACTAAAGTATTTTAAATAAGTTTCTCTCACTCCTCGCTACCATGTTCAGTCCCCCCAGGATTTTGCGGGCCTTTTTTGTGATTGTTGTGGGCTAAAATGTCTGATGTTGCGGGGTTTTTTCCAAAAATTTGCAATGAAAGTTGGTGTTTTTTAGGGTTTTTTTGCGATTACATTGCAGGAGGAAGTAAAAGTTGCGAGAAATTATTGCGATTTTCTCTTTTTGTGATTAAAATTGAGTGATATGTTAAATATTAAGTTATTACTGAAAAACTATTGATAAAAAAAAAAACAGACACTGAGAAATGGTCCTATAAACAACTTTACCAATATAAAAGATTACCAGGACTACAAAAATGCAGAAAAATAGGCTTTACTTATCCAAATGCACCTGTTGGTTCAAAAGTTAAAGTGCATAGAACCTCACAGCACAACATGAAGTTACCTTAAAATATAATATAAATGCCTCAGCTTTCATGTAAGAAAAAAAAAAAAACTATTAATACTAGTACTGTGTGCAGGCAGTCTCTCCTGAAGACTAAATTAAACAATAATTATAAACTAATAAAATAAATGTCTCAGGCTTCATAGAAGAAAAAAAAAACAACTTGAACAGAATCTCACAGTATGATGCTGAAGCTGCCTAAACAATGGAAAATAAAATACCATTTTGGCAAAAATGTTGGCATTCATTAATTTCTTGTATTAAGTAAAAAAATAAAGTGCACACAGTCCTTCACTGTAAACATAACACACTTTCAGTAACAGAATTTAAGCCTATAAACACTGACTCGCACATGCTGCTTCTCTTGAATGTATACACGGAAGTAAGGCGGAAGGTAGTTTGTTGACGTCATCTCAAGACACCAACGATTGGTCAAATTTGCGGGAAAGTTGCAGTGATTGGATATAATTGCAACACTGCCCTGAATTCGCGGGGATTGGTTGAATTTGCGTTGAAGTTGCAAATCGCAACATCGCAAAATCCTGGAGGGTCTGCATGTTACACGCTCTATAAACAAAGTTCATACTTTAATCAATAAAAAAAATCTAAATTTCATTGTCACAATTTGTTGATTAAAATAAGAGACTGAGGCTACGTCCCAAATGTACTGTATTGCACTTTTAGTACACCAGATAGTGTGCAGGGTAGAATAAACAGTGAGTGTTACTGAGCACCAGAGTGGCCTAATGTCTTACAGAGATAGTCTTTATTGTCAGGATCTTCCATTTTAACGGCGAGACCTTCAGGTGGGTTGTTGAGATTGTCTCCATAGTTGTAGATATTCAGCTCCAGGGTCTCCTCTTTCTTCACACTGAGGTCTGAGGTCTCTCCATCCATGGATGTCTCTGTTTTCATGTCCTCACACAGCTAAAGATCAAACAAATAATCTGTTAGGGCAGGACGGTATCCATCCCACTCGGGAAGGTGCTGCTCTCATTTCTCGCAGCATAGCTCATAGTCTCAGAACAGGCCTAGTTGATCTGTGACAATCCAGAGCCAAGGCCAGGGAGCAGACGGACAGGCTAAACTGTGTCTGCTACCTGCACAGAGTCATCACACAGGTTTCATTACATTGAAGCATGAACTGTTAATGAACTTCTTACTGATCAGCAGTTTAATGTACTGTGTTTAAACAGAAACATGGATTAAACCAAATGAGTCTCTAGCATTAAATGAAACTAGTCCTCCTGGTTGCAGTTATATACACCAGTCTCGTCTAACTGGCAGAGGAGGCATTGCGATTCTTTATAATGATTATCTCGGCATGACACAAAAAACTGGACAGTTAGTATGAAGAACTTCAAACGTATTTGTGGAAGTGGGGGCATGGCTTAGTATCAGTTTGTGAATGTAGGGTGGGGCCAGGGAAGGTGAGTGGCAAAGTCAGTGCACCTGTTGTCAATTAATGTTGTGTGTGTTTGTTGCAGTGACTGTGGAGAACTGAAAAGGAGGGAGAGAGCAAAGATTTCCCCAGACCAAAATGCAACTGTGTATGCGCACATGTCTGGGTACCTAAACAGACGTTAAAGCTGAAAAACATAAAGTGTGTGAGAACATCATCGCTCGCCTGCCATGCTGTCAGACATAGTTCAGGCTGTTTGGAGGTAAAACTTGTTGCAAGACGGCATGCAGATTTTATGCGCGTCAGATGATTCAGGACAGTGATTCCATTCATGATTAAGGACAGCAATTCAATTCAATTTTGAGAACTGTGACCCTGATGAACAGTGCCTTTATTTTTAAACTTCAACTCGATCCAGCCAAAGATCAAAGGCAAGTGTAAATATTTCTTCTATTTCTGATGAGCAGATCGGTTGATGTGTCCGCTATAGTGCATACACAGGAAAAATTTTTCCAGAGTTAACAAACCATGGAAAATTCTCATTGTGATAAAAGTGCTAATCTATAGCGATCTAAAATATAAATGAGAAACATTTATAAAAATGTAGGCATTTATGGACTGTTTTATGATTCAAAAATAGTCTCCAATCTATCCAGACGGGTCCCGACCACATGCCCCAAATATTTTAGCCACGCTGTCCCACACACCAATTTCACACTGACGCAAGAGTTCACACAAGACACACTGCATGATTTCTTCTTCTCGTGATGGCACAAAGCAGCATATAATCTTTCTTCAAGAAGAAAGACAACCTGCCTAACAAGAATCCTCCAGTTACAGAAACTTCTAGTGAACTACTATCAACAGCTCTCACACTGGATCTCACTTTGGATGATGAATGCGCAGAAAGAGAGCGCAACAACCACCACCCTCATCACAACAACAACAAGAAGGATTCTGTAGAAAAAGATTCCACCCCAAACCAAACTTGGACCTAACAACAGGTTAGTCTAAATCTTTAGTGGCTTTTTTTTTTTTTTAATGTGACTACTAAGTACCTATGTACTGCAAAATATGTTTTTGTGACCTCTATCAGGGTTCTCCACTTTTCAAAAATAAAAGGTGGTGGCAGGGGTTTGGGGGCTAGGGGGGGCAAAGCCCCCCCTTGAAGCTTTGGGCTTTTTTGACAGTGAAACTGGCCAATAATGGATAGGAATTGCTAAATCAATCATTGTTAAAATCATTTTACAAAAAATTAAACACATTCTTACTGTACATATCTGATGGACAATGGCCAAAGATAGAACTTTTAATACAAGATGTTTTATTGGGTCTAGTTTCCCAAAGTAGCAGCAGAAATTTAACACAAAATATAATATAATAATGTATCAAAAAAATAGTAAAATAAGTTCAAGTAATTATTACAACAAAAAAATACTGTGTCTACAAAACAGAATACTGTATTGCACTATGTTTGCACCACCTGATTACATGCACATTACATGACTACTACATAACAGACAGCACCATGACCCAACCATGACCCACCTCCCTTCAGAGGGCTAGATATAGTGGCCTGTCCCCACCCACTGGAAGATACCAATTACTTTATATTACCAACATTGCATAAACCATGCATTTACATAATCTCGGGTCTAAGTGCATGCCAATAATCTGTATAATTCATAAACAAAATACCCAGTTACAATAAATGCTTTTTTTTTTTTTTAAACAATACACAATGTTAATGGGGTGAAACCACTACAGTCCATGCCCACCAGTTTGTGCATGCCCAAGACTGGCACTACAAAGCCACCCCGGCCTCCATAGTTTGGGTCCTTTGACCCAGAAACCTGGAAGTCCTGCAGTAAACAAACAGTGAAGCAACAGGGAAATGCAGTTCTCGCCTACACAATCACAGATACGTAAAATAAAAGACCTGAACTTAATGTGTGTGTGCACGCCGTTATATGATTACTGTAACGGTGTATGGTCAGAAAAGACGATAGATAAGCATAACCGTTGCATAATAACGCTACAATCTGCGTGTGCACTGCAAAGTTACTTAGCTGCTGGCCAGCTGCAGCTTGTAGCTTCCAACGTTACTGTGTGTCAATATGGTGTAATGTGGTGCGGTGTAGTGTAATGCAGGGATGGACCTCAATGTGCAAAGCTCTGTGTCACAATCTGTATGCAGCTGGCTGGATGTCTTTCTACTGCAATCGCGTGGCCACTTCACGTAGCCCCATAAGCATTCATTTAATGGTCTTCTGCATGTTAAATAGTTAAATTATAATAAAGCAAATACTTTACGATTTATCTGGTGCATACTGATGAAGTTACTTTTTTTTTTTTTTTGGCCAAGGGAAGGGTGGCGGGCCAGAATTATAACGTGGCGGTGTGCCATTTTAAAAGTGCCCATGGAGAACACTGCCTATATTTGTTATGTTATAATCTAGATGAAATATTGGGTCGTGAAAAACACTAATCCTTTGATCAAAAAGGAACTTAACTAAATTTCAAACTAACAATGAGTATTTTGTCTGTGAAATATGTACTGTGTTGCTTTTGATTAATATTCAAATACAGCAAGATTTTGTCCATGCAGTAGGTACAGGGTTTGACCAAGACGTTCAAATTTGAGTGTCCCTGGACTCCATGGTCTTTCAAAAATTGAGTCCTTTATGATTTTGTAGAGCATTTTCCCAATGGGGACTGCTTTAAGTCCAACCCTGCATTACTAAGAAATGCTTTTATATATGCTTTAATAGAAGAAACCATTGGAAAAGCAAAGTTCTGCCAAGAGACAAAGGCAGACTGATGGAAAGAAAAACTTCAGGTTGTCATTATCAAGCACAAGCCAAATGGCATTATTTAATGAAGGTACTTAATTTAATTAATGTGTGCACCTTGTTTTCAGTATCCTTTACATATGAAGTAATCAGCTGTTTAAAAATAATAAATAAATAAAATAAAGTGCTGGAACTCAATTTTACTGGCTTCATCAGTATAAAATGTTACTACATGACTAAATATTAAAGTTGTGTTTTCTTAAATATTTAAAATTTTATAGCACCAAGACTCTTAAGACACATATGGTGTCAGAAGCCCACTGTGCGGCCATAGCAGCGAAGCATTATTGAGTCCAACAAGCAGGTGGAGGAGCATCAGAAAGCATCTTACACCACTGCCCTGAAATCTGTATACTGGTGTAGGGACAGCCACAGTCCCGTCTAGAACGACAACTCCCATCAACTAACTTCCGCGATGACCCATGTCACGCCTAAGCGGGATCACCTACGTCACTTCCTCCATGACTCTATAAGTGACCCGGAAACCTTCTCTCTTCCTCTTTGGCGCTGTGGACCCTGCGTCGTACAGACATAAAGAGACACCCTCTCATCAGAACATTCGAAATCAAGACGTCTGCCTTGCAAGAAAAAGGACTCTGTGCGCTTTCGTATTTACCACTGGCCACGGTAAAAATACTACTTAAGTTGCGCCGTCTCACTCATATTGAGTTACAACCGGTTTTATTTGTTTATTATAAGTAACGTTACGACTGCAGCCCAAGCAGTTAATTAAAAGTTAGAAGCGACCGGATTCCTTCTAACTTAATCGCTGTGCACATTGTTTGATCAGAGACTTTTCCTCACAAACGACGAAGTTCAGACCAAGGAAACCTCTGCACTTTAACAGGAGCGACCCACGAGCTTCTGTGAACCCCGCGAACACCCGAAACCCTGCGAAACTTCAGGATATCTGGAAGTAAGGCTGGCATTTGGGCAAATTAGTCTTAGGAATTAGCTTTATGAAGTAGTGTGAATTTAAACTCAGGAACTGTTTAATTGTGCACACTGTAGACACTCAGTGTTGAGTTGATCATTGTTGTTCTACATTGTTCTCTCAGTTGTTTTTAATAGATAGGTTGTTGCATGCTCTATCCTTTCTAACACCTTTAATTTCATTATTACACATATTTTGACCATCAAGATTTCAGTGGATTTAGTAATGTTATAAGCTAGTGGGATTAACAACCACGACATATTCCTTTGTCTCATTAGACCACGAGGTGATTCCTTTTGTCTCAAGAGACCACGAGGTGATTCACTTCCCCCAACCTTAGATAACATTCCAATCCCTGACACACACACCTCACTGTTTATGCCTTGTATATAATGTACTCAACTGCTATTATCCATTTAGTATCATTGTTATAATAAATTCAATTATTCTGTTAAACTGTGCTTGTTTGTCCGTTGTTTTGCTGCTGTATTTTTGAAGTCACGCAATCTCAAAGAACTCCAAAATTGCCTTCACCCAAGTGTATATGAGTGCTATTGGCTGTAGTGTCTATGTAATACAGTAAGTAATACATTATTGCTGCATCAGTAGTGATCATAATAATTTGGAATATACCATAATCTAGCTGTTTGGTAATTTATTATTAAACACCAAAATTAATGGTATTATTAATGAGACTGATTTAATGAGACTGATCACTTAAGACCAATTGCACCCACACTGGCTTGCGACGGAGGAGATACCAAATGGGTGTTTGAACGGTTAATGATTTTTAATAAACCCTTTTTTCAGGATACCACCTTCATTTTAACCTTTTTATCTTAAGAATGTTCAACACAAACCTGATTTAAAAAAAATGAAACTGAATGAATTTTATAATGGTTTTCTTCAATATAATTATGATACCTTTTTTAATGTTCTTTTGCTCCAGTGCATCTTTGTTCCCAATTGTCAACCACAATCTGCTTATTAGAAAATGTCAAGCGATTCTTTTGCATGTAAATAGGATGACATATCTTTATTTCCTTTTTGTTTAAAATATCAATTATATTGAAGAAAACCATTATAAAATTCATTCAGTTTCATTTTTTTTAAATCAGGTTTGTGTTGAACATTCTTAAGATAAAAAGGTTAAAATGAAGGTGGTATCCTGAAAAAAGGGTTTATTAAAAATCATTAACCGTTCAAACACCCATTTGGTATCTCCTCCGTGCGATATGGGAAAAAATGAATATCCCGATACATTTTCTCCATTTCACGATATAAGATATATATCTCGATATATTTAAATCTCCTCTAAAGGACCCCATGAAATCTAACTTTTACTCTTTACTGTTTTCACTACAATCCCTGCAGATTAAATAACATTCTTGGTTAACTTTACAGGTGGTTTTCAACAACACATTCTAAATTTTCATGTTAGTGATTAATCACAATTGAATTGAAATAAGACTATTTTTATTCAGCAAAGATATAGCACAAACTGCAAAAACAATCTTGAAAATTGCAACAAAGGGGCAATACAATACCGAGCTGCTCAGAGCTCAAATCAATAAAGTGCAAGCTCAACGCTGAGAAAGACATTTAGCCTAAATAAGAAAAGTGCCCTTTCATTAAATTATTTTAAAAAATAGATCTCCAAGCTATTAACCTGACGACTGAGAACCACTGGAACATTCACAATAGAGAGAGAGAGATTGAGGGAGAGAAAAGAGAGATCTTCAAAACAATTTTTCTCTTTGCACACTTTTGAACTGAATGTTTTCTGGCTCTGCCTCTCAGATGTGTATAAGTCCGGTATTGCCTTCTCTGTAAAATGTCTGCGACCAGGCAACTTATACTTGGGATCGAGTGTGTTTAGTAGTTTTCGGAAGCCTGGTTTTTCCACTATACTAATTGGGATCATGTCTTCGGCAATGACGTTAGTGATTGCATCCGTTATAGCTCTCCATCTCTGACTCGTTTTCTCATATGGGGTGGCTTTGGAGAACGAGGCCGCTATGGTCATTTGTTTAGCTTGTGGGGGGGTTTTAGCTCATGGACAAGTAGTTCAGAGTTTAAGAGACTCTTCATACTGTACCGGGTGAGTTTTCAGGTGATGGAACATATTTGTAGTGCTGCTGCCTTTCGTGATGACAGGTTTTTTTTGCACACTTTACAAATTGGCATTTGCTGTTCCACGTCCTCCTCGCGATATCCAAAAAATGCCAGATGACTGACCCCTTACTAGTTCTTTTAGGGACCAATTCGTCCGCTTCCATTTTTAATTTGTCGCTGAAATTGACAGAGCTTAAACGGTAGCCTATGCAACACCAGCGATTGCACGAACCGAGTCAGCGCTGTAAACCGTAACTAGGAAATCTTCCCGCCGGCAGTGTTGCCAGATACTGCTGATGTTTTCCAGCCCAAAATATGTTCAAAACGCACTTAAAACCGCCCAATTGGACGGGAAACCGCCCAATCTGGCAACACAATCAAAACTAGGAAATCTTCCCGCAAGTTCCTTTCAGCACCGAGATGTTGCCCAGGATTGGTTGGTGAGTGCGTGACGTTATTGTTTTCTTTACCCTTAAGCGGCCTCTCACGTTACTGCCTGAGGGACAGGGAGAAAACCACCGGAAAAGGTTTTAAACAAATGCAACAAACACGAAACAAACACAAGTCGGAAGATGACCATAAAATACTCGATAGTTACGATATAATAATTGTATGTATCTCTCACAGAATTTGGCGATATATCGAGTATATTCGATATATCACACAGCCCTAGTTTAAAACATAGATGAATACTGGTATTTAATATATTTTGCTATTTAAAGTCAATCAAATTATATTCATATAGCTCTTTACAATAACCCAAAGGTACCCAAAGTGCTTTACATCAAAGCCATAAAACATGACACTAAAACACAAAACAATGTTTTGTATAAAACAATACAAAAAAAAAAAAAAAAAAAAAACCACAGTGCATAAAAACACAGGTTTTGACTGCAGAAGGTGCCACAGTGCTGCAGGTTATTAAAAGCCTTTCAGAAGTACATGAAATAGAACAAAGTACCCCTCAAAAACAAGACTCCCCTAGTCAGGGTTGAATGCCAATCTAAAAAAAGTGGCTCTTCAACTTCGATTTAAAAAAGCCTCGATCAATAGTGGTACGAATGGCGGGGGGCAGATTATTCCACAGTCTGGGAGCAGCAACAGCAAAAGAATGATCACCCCACTGTTTATATCTCGACCTTGGGACTTCTAACAGAAGCTGACCCGAAGAATGCAGGGCCCTACCATGATCACAGATAGTTAAAATCTCAGACAAGTAAGAGGTAGCCAGGCCATCGATGGCATTAAAAGCAAACAGAAGTTTAAAAATCAATTCTAAAATGGACTGGAAGCCAGTGGAGTGATGACAGCACAGGAGTAATGTGTTCACGTCTGGACATGCTTGGCAGCGCATTGATGTACACAGATATCAATGCGCTGCCGAAGCGCGCAGAAGGTGTTCGTACGCCTGTCATTATAGTGCGGACTTTCCATAGCATAGAAAATCGCTACGTTTCAATTTGTGTAACTGAACTTTTTTCATATCACTGGTCATATAAACCTATGTAAACAGGAAAAACATGGAAGAGTTTGGTCGCATCTAACTACAGCCCCAAAAAATACCATTGGTCATGCTGAGCCTAGCTACATTGCTAACAGGAGTGACAGCGCGTCTGACTATGTCTGACTGACTGGGAGGTCGCGCAAAGCTCGGAGAGGTACGGAGCAGCTCGTCTCAATTCAGATAAGAGCATATTTCATTATGGAAGTACGGTGGACTGTTCCTTTAAGCCCACTGTCAAACGTTACCAAAGATTTTGTAAAAATGGTTTAAAAAAAAGGGGGCCAGAGTACCAGAGTTTGTTGTAAGAACATCTGACATGGGTGACGTGCCAAATAAAATGCATTCCATTTTGCTGTCGTTCAAGTGCAAAAAGTTCCGTGCCAGCCAGTGCTTTACATCAGTAATACAATCCAGTAACTTGGTAAGCGCCGTATTTTCATTGGGTCTCATGGGCAAATATATCTGCAAATCAGCATAAAAGTGAAAAGACAGATTGTGGTGTTTTTTTTTTTTTTTATAATTGATCCCAGAGGTAAGGCGGCACGGTGGTGTAGTGGTTAGCGCTGTCACCCCACAGCAAGAAGGTCCGGGTTCGAGCCCCGTGGCCGGCGAGGGCCTTTCTGTGCGGAGTTTGCATGTTCTCCCCATGTCCGCGTGGGTTTCCTCCGGGTGCTCTGGTTTCCCCCCACAGTCCAAAGACATGCAGGTTAGGTTAACTGGTGACTCTAAATTGACCGTAGGTGTGAATGTAAGTGTGAATGGTTGTCTGTGTCTATGTGTCAGCCCTGTGATGACGTGGCGACTTGTCCAGGGTGTACCCCGCCTTTCGCCCGTAGTCAGCTGGGATAGGCTCCAGCTTGCCTGCGACCCTGTAGAACAGGATAAAGCGGCTACAGATAATGGATGGATGGATCCCAGAGGTAGCATGTACAATGAAAACAGAATAGGGCTGAGAATAGAACCCTGTGGCACCCCACAAGAGAGGGATGCATATGAAGAACAGAGGTCACCAATCATCATCATCACAGCGAAGCTCCTATTTGCCAAGTATGACCTAAACCATTGGAGAGCAGTGCCACGGATGCCGAAATACTGCTCTAGGCAAGATACAAGGACCGCATGGTCAACTGTATCAAAGGCCGCTGTGAGGTCGAGCAGCACCAGCGTGGCAGGATTCCTGGCATCCACAGACAGAGCGATATCATTGTGCACCTTTAACAGTGCTGACTCAGTGCTATGTCGGGATCTGAAATCAGACTAGAATTTCTCTCTAAAAATGACTGTAATTGAATAAAAACAACTTTTTCTAAGACCTTAGAAAGAAAAGGCAAATGGGAGACAGGCCTAAAATTGGACAGAACAGAGGAGTCAAGATGTGTTTTTTTTAAGGAGGGGCCTAACTACAGCATGTTTGAAGGCAGCTGGGACAGACCCTGAATTAAGACAAGTGTTTATAAAAACAAGCAGACTTGACCCAACAGAATTAAAAACCTTCAAAAACTTGGCTGGAATGACATCTAAGGGGCAGTTAGTGGGTTTCATGCCACTAACCACCTTCGTGAAAAACGACAGAGAAATGGTCTCAAACCGGTCAAAAACAGCAGACTGTGTAGGAGGAGCATCCACGTTATCAAGGGACATATCAGTGTTACTGATATTCTGTCTGACTGATGCCACTTTGTCAGTAAAGAAACAGACAAACTCTTCACAGGTTGCGGTGAAGGCATCAGACAGAACAGTGGGGCGTGGATTAATAACAGTCTTGGATGATGAGAGCTATTGGCTATAATGGAAGAGACAGATATTTGGACTTGGCCTCCTTCAGCGATCTCTGGTAAGCAGCTAAACTGTCCCTTAACCAGCCCAAGGATACATGCAGTTTGTCCTTTTTCCACCGCCGTTCAGCCTGTCTACATTGTTGCCTAAGCAGACTGGTGTGGTCATTCAACCAGGGATGTGTCTTGGTTTTGATGCTTTTTTGCCGAAAAGGGGCAACAGAATCCAGAATCGCAGAACAAGTAGAATGGAAAGTGGAGAGTAGACTCTCTGGGCAAAGGGAAGGAACCAGCCCACTGTCAGCATGCAGCTGAGAGCCCCTAAAGGCAACAGCAAACTCTCCAGCCATCGACGAAGTAAAGATACGGCATCTGCGAGCTGGGGAAACAGGCTTATTGGCAGGTGGGGGGCAGCAAAATCAAAAACAATGGGGAGGTGATCTGAAATGGCAGTGTCCACTATTTCTCTGAGGGAAACTGAAAGCCCATGAGAAATAAGATAGTGTGCCCATGCTCATGTGTTGGTGCATTAACAGATTGGGTGAGACCAAAGGAATCCAAAAGGCCTTTAAACTCATTAGCCAGTTGACTTGCTGCACAACAAACATGAATATTAAAGTCTCCACAAATCAATAGTTTATCAAACTTTACAATAAAAATCAGACAAAAACTCAGAACTCTTGAATAAAGTCCTTATTAAATTTGGGAGGATGACAGACTGTGGCACACAACACGGGGCAGGCAAGGTCGATCACAAACAGCTGCAGTTCAAAGCTGGAATAATTATAAGCGGTTAACATTCGGCATCTGAAACTCTCCTTAAATACAGCAGCCAGACTGCCACCACGACCAGCAGCTCACGGGGTGCTGAAAAAAGAACAGCCGGGAGGGAGGAGCTCCGAAAAGGCGCTGTTCTCACCTGGTTTCAACCAGGTCTCTGTCAGCAAGAGGAAATCCAGATCATGTGTTGTAAAGGAGTCATTCAGAATAAATATATGTCTTATTTGTGAGAGATCTGGTGTTAAATCAGTGCAGTATGAGCTGAGCAACAGCCAGACTGGTGAGAGGAGCGGGTGAGCGAGCGAAGATTCCCCAGCACACAGCCCCACTGACAGGTCCGCACTAGCCGACAACATGGGAACAGCACCCCGGTATCATGGAGAACCGGTCGGAGCCACCGATACCTGTACTCCGTGGAACTCCGCAGATCGTAGCCCCTGTAGTCCATGGAGGATCCGGCTAATAAACGACAGGGATCGTGACGAGAAGAAGCCAGGTAAGATTTAAGTTTAATGAGAACTCCTCCTCGCTTTCCACGTCTTCTGTGGCGACTGCTGTGAGGTAGCCAGCAGGAAAGATGCCGTAGATGTGGCGATATGAACACCAGAAAAGGCGGAGGTGTCTTTGAATGTCCATCAGAGCTGCAGATCGACAGTTTTTCCCAAGACTCACAAATATTAAGAAGTGTCAGGCGATCATACACCTGCAGTGGTGACACACTCCGTATAACAAACAGACTTGAGAAAAACAGCAACACACTCAGAGGGAGATGGCCAGCCAAACACACAGGCGCCATCTTCCCACCAATCTTGAGCAAGGCACCTAACCCTTAATTGCTCCCTGGGTGCTGTAGCATCGCTGCCCACTGCTCTGGGTATGGGTATGTGCTCATTGCTTATTTTGTGCTCATTGCTTAGAAGAAAATGCATTTTCTTCTTTCAGGAAATATCCATCCTTCCTAAAATTTCAGCAAAACCATGGAGTGCAGGACATCAACCTAAGGAGGGGTGGAAACTGCACGAAAGAATCCCCGACAGTATTCAACTTTGCTTCCTTGGATAAGGTTAGTTTGATGATATCCAATTTATTACTAACCTATTGTTTGGGGGGGGGGGGGGGGGGGGTAAGGTTTTATAGGTGGTTTAGTTTGACAATAGGTGGACAATGAACAACTCAGCTGACTAGAAGAATCCTATAAAAAAAAAGTATATTAAATATACAACCCATAAGATTTTTGTATTCATTTTTACATTGCAAGTGCTCGTTACTAGTCTCATCAAAGAACTCCAGAAGAGCCCCTTTATAGGAGTTGGCCTTAACGAGTCGACAGATAGGACTATGGAGAAGCACGACGTCTTCATAGTCCAGTACCTGTCAAAGGAAGGCATGAAGACAACTTAAATAAATAATAAATAAAAATAAAAAAAAAAGAAAAATCGAGGCTGGCCAGACAGCTACCATCTACGAAACTCTTTGTCATGTTTTCCGAGGGTAGAACATACCCATGAAAAAGGTAAACAAAATAATGAATATATTAGTCAAAGGTTATCACAATAAAAATAAGTGAATGAGTAATTATGAATAAGCACAGTATGAGCTGAGCAACAGCCAGACTGGTGAGAGGAGTGGGTGAGCGAGCGAAGATTCCCCAGTACACAGCCCCGCTGACAGGTCCGCACTAGCCGACAATATGGGAAAAGCACCCCAGTATCATGGAGAACCGGTCAAAGCCACCGATACCTGTACTCCGTGGAACTCCGCAGATCGTAGCCCCTGTAGTCCATGGAGGATCCGGCTAATAAACAGGGGCTGTGTGCTGGGGAATCTTCGCTCGCTCACCCGCTCCTCTCACCAGTCTGGCTGTTGCTCAGCTCATACTGCGCTGATTCATAATTACTCATTTATTTATACTGGCATACTTTTGTTGCATTAGTTTTAAATTTTGCATATTAGACCAATGAAAAATGAACAGATGAAACTAATTTGCTATAGATATTGTTTATGTAGTTTTCAGAATAGTCACAGATAGATTAGTTGGTCAAGGTGGCGCATGCGCATTCTGTGCTACGTACTTCCTGGTTTCCGAGTTGTTTGCGAGGAGTCTTTTTTCCACGAGTGTTGGCGTTAAATCACGAATCTTTTTTTATTCTTTCTACAAATAATTTTCCAGTATCATCTCATTTTTATTGTACTTTCGCTTTCCTTTTTTCCTCTCTCTCTCTCGGAAGAACACCAAGACCGGAGGCTCTTTTTTTTTTTCCCTCCTCCTGCGTAAAGACCACAAGCGGAGGCCATCCACATGGCAGGGTTTCCCATACATAGACCATTGTGTGGCGCAGCGCCACACAATGGATTCCTACCGCCACATAATCAGACTCGTGATTTAGAAAAAAAAAAAAATCCGTTGCGTATCGTTCCGTTCATTCATAGTACTCTTTCTTCTCATTCACGTGCGCGCGCACACCCACACACACACAGAGAGAGAGAGAGAGAGAGAGAGAGAGAGAGACGGAGAGGCGTGTACACAGGTTTGCCGTTGCGCATATAACCAGATTGCAAGTAGGCCTGTTAGGCTAATTAAAAATAACGCAGCCTTCCCGATTCGCCTTCCAACCCCTTATTTTAAAAGGTAGCCTACGTCGTGCTCGTGATGAGCTTTATCATAACCTTTTTGGCTTACAGGAAACGGACATCCCTGAGTCAGGCTATAAACCAATTTTGATGCATACAGTAGCAGCTTGACGCGAGGAACCGGCCTTATTGCATTATCCCGTTTATCCCGCTTCAGCATTCATGCAAGTTATTAATAATGGCTTGACATTCACAATAAATAAGGATTTCCCACTAGCCTAAATAAAGTGTTATACTCGCGGGGATGCCTAGTTAATGCTATCTGAAGTATAAAATCTGAATATTTTAAGAAACATCTTTATTGACGAATTAGAATTGCGAGCGGGATTTCTCAGCTATGAATAGGGTAAGCACATAGAAATTCAGTATTCCTTTGTATATTTTTTTGATGTAATGGAAATTTTTAATGCTTTGATGATGAAGAAAATGTATTTTTATCCATAGATTAAAACAGACCTCAGGAATAGGCTCCAAGGGGAACACCTGGCAGCCTGCTTACGAATCTCCATAAATGGTCCCAAACCCAATGACTTCCCTTATGATAGGGCACTTGAGTTTTTTTTTTTTTTCAGGAAGCCACGCAGAATTAAATGTTCTGATAGGGCATGCAGGCTTTGCACTAAATTTGGATATCCAAATATAGTGAATTTTTTTTTTTGTGCCAGATATTGGATGTGAAAAGAAGAAAATGCTTGTGGTTGTGTGAATTTCCCATTACAGGAATTAATATGTTAGCCTATTACCAAACATCGAGTTAGATTTGTACAAAAAGAGAGAGAGAAAAAAAATGTCTTTTTGTTTGTTTTACGACCTTGGTTGCACTTGATTCCATTGGAAATTACTCTACAAATACACATTTGACAAAGATGATAGAATGGCTATGGTATAAGTATGACTGGAAATTATTTTTGTATTTTGATACTGAATGAAGAAATGGGTTGTTCTATAAGGCATAAGTTTTCAGATCTAAATAGGCTTATGAAAGTGTGTTCCATAGCAGTAGGCAAATAATATATGAGGGGGAAGAAGTTGTTTTTGTGCCAGATATTGGATGGGAAAAGAAAAAAATGTTTGTGAATTTCCTATTTCAGGAATTAATATATGTTAATACCAAACATGAAGAAAGATTTTGCAAAGAACAATGTCTTTTTGTTTGTTTTCAACCTTTGAGGTGTTGAAAATTTATTACTGAAAATCTGGCAGAATGCTCTATTAAAGAAAAGATAAAAAGAAAAGTCTTTGTGAGTGCTGTGAAGTGGTTTGAAAAAATGAAATCGGAATCAGCCAGAATCGGTATTGGCAGGTCACACTCCATGGAAAATCGGAAACGGCCCAAAAAATTGCAATCAGTGCATCTCAAAATGAAGATGCACCTAAACTTTTAACTTCAATTTTGGTGAGTAATTTTCATAAATTTAAAAGACAGGTTTTCCACCAACATCAAGCCCAGCAAACTAATGGCCTGCCCTGTAATGTAAAGTTGGGTCGAGGAATGAAACCAGGCAGGGTTCTGGTAAAAATTGTTTTAGCGGTCTTCTCTCAAAGAACTTAGATTGAACTAAATAATCTCAAATGCTTCTTGTAGCCTTAAAATAGTCCCAGCAGGTGACTCTGAAGAAAAATACTGTGTGTTTGAACACCGCCTGCTGTAAACACTTTGCATACACCCCAATGACCGACTCCACCAACTGCCACGACACCACCGCGCACGATTCCCTCATCGGCACAGTGGAGCACCACAAATTGCTACCTGGTCTGTGGGAAACACTGCATGGGATCTGCTTTAATATAAACAGATCTTCGATTAAGGTACATGAATCTTTTCATCATGGCACACCTTCAGCTCGTTCAGTGTGCTGAATGCAGGATGTTTAGTCATTCTTCCTCCGTCGCGAGTGACAGTTTATTTGTGAAGTGCAAATTAGTTAGCTCTCTGACGGAGAAGATTGCAGTTTCAGAAGAGCATATCCAGGCTTTAGAGAAGGCCAGTGAGAATGAGAACAGTATAGTTTCTGTAGGGGAAAGTCTGGATGCTATAGGTAGAGTTAGTAATCCCCCAACTCTGGAATTAGAGCCCTCACAGCGGGGCAAATGGGTGACGACTCGGCAGCATGAACGTAGAGCCAAAGCTACCGTTGAGGGTTAATCCAAAGATAATAGGAGGGTTAAAATCCGATACGTTAAATTTCCTACCCACAAGTAACTAGATACATAGGAAAGCAAATAACAGATCCATTTACATATTGATTTGATATGCGTGTTAAACAAGCGGTCTTTTTTTTCCAATGTTTGTGTTGATTGTCAAAGCAATATGTCCGCATGGTATGATGTAAACAAACTAATCTGTTGGCTATGTCAAGATCACGTGTTCAAACTGTCCTATGGTAGCTTTCGCCATGTCACGAAATGGTCACATGATGTTTTGGTTGGCAAGAGGCTATTTATAAATGGCCGATCGGAGTTATCAGGTCATTAATTATGGTAGTGTCGGGTTATCGGCTGTACATACGGATTTGATAAGAACGATCCCAAGAGCTTTTACCGTATTCCAAAAAAACCTGAAGCTCGCCGGAAGCTTTGGATCACAGCAATTAAGCGTAACAAGTAGGAACCTACTAACAATGACCGTGTTTGCTTTCGACACGACTTATTTTGCAGTTTAATATTATGATGCAGGCCTAGAAATTCTTTTTTTTTTTCACCAGCTAGCCGGACTAGTTACCTTCCAAAGTAACTAGCCAAAAAAAAAAAATCAACTAGCCAAAATTTGTTCATGTATGAATTTTACTTCTGTCAAAAATAACACAAAAGAGAGTAGTTACCATTGTTCATGACTAATGTGCATTTATTTCAAGACCCGAGTATTTTGATACTGTTGTTAAATACATAAATGAGAACACAGAGCACCAGAATATATCAACAAATAATAATATATTGGAAAACTTGGCAACTTGGTGTATGAATATTGAAAGCAAATATACTTACTATCATGACTATAGCACCCAAAATATGTCCAACATGCTTTCTGTATTTAACCATTTATGAGAGAGAAAAGCATTAGGAGCTTCATATTGACTAAGAATCAACTTGAAAAAATTAATTATTCCATAAAAATCGTATCGCAGCCAAGGCCTACCCCGCTCCCACGTTTGCTTATAAGTCCATTGTCGTTTCTCCTTTTCATACGCTTTATCGGCGGCCTTTTTCTCCTCTTCAGACCAAGGTCGCTTTGTTCCCGTCTCTGGCGGTTTCTGTACACCTTTCAGAAAATTCCACGTCGCAACGTAGCTTTGGCAGATGTAGATGTAAACAACAAAAAACACATGTTTAAATGGGCGATAACGTGGCCACATCTATTGAATTTGATAATGTGATTACCTCGATATTCAGCGAGATGCGTTATATTAGGGCTGTGCGATATATCGAATATACTAGATGTATCGCGAAAACTCTGTGTGCGATACATAAAATTATTATATCGTAACTATCGAGTATTTTATGGTCATCTTCTGACTTGTGTTTGTTTAAAACCTTTTCCGGTGGTTTTCTCTCTGTCCCTCAGGCAGTAACGTGAGAGGCTGCCTAAGGGTAAAGAAAACAATAACGTCACGCACTCGCCAACCAATCCCGGGCGACATCTCGGTGCTGAAAAGAACTTCCGGGAAGATTTTCTAGTTTCGGTTGTGTTGCCAGATTGGGCGGTTTTAAGTGCATTTTGGCGGGTTTTGAACATATTTTGAGCTGGAAAACGTTAGCAGTATCTGGCAACACTGCCAGTGGGAAGATTTCCTAGTTCTGGTTTACAGCGCTGACTTGGTTCGTGCAATCGCTGGTGTTGCATAGGCTACCATGTAAGCTCTGGCAATTTCAGCGACAAATTACTTCCTAAAAGAACTAGTAAGGGGTCAGTCAACTGGCATTTTTTGGATATCGCGAGGAGGACGTGGAACAGCAAATGCCAGTTTGTAAAGTGTGCAAAAAAAAATAACCTGTCATCACGAAAGGCAGCAGCACTACAAATATGTTCCATCACCTGAAACTCACCTGGTACAGTATGAAGAGTCTCTTAAACTCCAAACTACTTGCCCACGAGCTAAAACCCCCCACAAGCTAAACAAACAACCACAGCGGCCTTGTTCTCCAAAGCCACCCCATATGAGAAAACGAGTCAGAGATGGAGAGCTATAACGGATGCAATCACTAACGTCATTGCTAAAGACATGATCCCAATTAGTATAGTGGAAAAACCAGGCTTCCAAAAATTACTAAACACACTCGATCCCAAACATGAGTTGCCTGGTCGCAGACATTTTACAGAGAAGGCAATACTGGAATTATACACATCTGAGAGGCAGAGCCAGAAAACATTCAGTTCAAAAGTGTGCAAAGAGAAAAATGATGTTTTGCAGATCTCTCTCTTCTCTCCCTCAATCTCTCTCTCTATTGTGAATGTTCCAGTGGTTCTCAGTCGTCAGGTTAATAGCTTGGAGATCTATTTTTTTAAATAATTTAATGAAAGAGCACTTTTCTTATTTAGGCTAAATGTCTCTCAGTGTTGAGTTTGCACTTTATTGATTTGAGCTCTGAGCAGCTCTGTATTGTATTGCCCCTTTGTTGCAATTTTCAAGGTTGTTTTTGCAGTTTGTGCCACATCTTTGTTGAATAAAAATATAGTCTTATTTCAACTCAATTGTGATTAATCACTAACATGAAAATTTAAAATGTGTTGTTGAAAACCACCTGTAAAGTTAACCAAGAATGTTATTTAATCTGCAGGGATTGTAGTGAAAACAGTAGAGTAAAAGTTAGATTTCATGGGGTCCTTTAGAGGAGATTTAAATATATCGAGATATATCATATATCGTGAAATGGAGAAAACGTATCGGGATATTCATTTTTTCCCCCATATCGCACAGCCCTACGTTATATGCATGCGCAGTAGTGAAAAAACCAACAGCCTGACTCGTACACGATATGATTCGGAATTCTTCGGTATTTTCCGTCCTGCTGATAAATGCATCGATTAACACAGACATGACACACGCTTAATATGTGGCGGCTTTAGTTGACGGCATGTCTGAATCTTCGCTTCATATATATATTTTTTATTTTCAACTAGCCAGCCAGGCTGGCTAGTGACAGGAATTACCCGCCAAATGACAAATTAAGTTGCCTCGGGCAACCGGACCACCACGAATTTCGAGCCGTGAGATGTTAGATAAAATTTCCTCATCAGAAATAATTTGTTGTGCTATGACATTGCTTAGATAATCAACCAAAAGGAGTAAAAATGCACGAACAGCTGATTTGCATGCAGTACATGAGTACGATTTCCACAAACGCACTCACGGCAAATTTATCTACTTTTTGCAGTATAAATATTTGACATTAGAAGATTGGTCGAAATTTTCATGATATGTATTTGAAGATAAATAGCATAGCCTGGATTTAAAACACTGCTTGTGCATTCTAAACGTAGAACTTGCTTAAGTTTAGTACTGTATATCTTTGGTGTGTGCGTCTGAAGCAACAACATTAACTTATGTTTCAAAGATTATATTGTGCCTATTTAATCTGTCTTTTTATTATTAGGCACAAAAAGCAAATGAGTATTTCAATAAAACTGAATAACACTTGTATGCATCAAGAGACTTGTAGGCCTTCATCGATTCTTTTGTGTAGATTGAAGGTGTCCATCACATACAGGTAGATATCGCCAAAGGTCAGGTCAGGCCAGGTGCTTGGATTTGGGTCCCATTTGTCCGTAACTGCGTAAGGATCAGGCAAAACTTTGGTGCCACTGTTGTACAGAAGCTTTGCTGCATATCTTTGCTTAGCATCAGTTGGCAACAAACTTGCATACTGCAATAAATCGCCACGAAAACTAGGTGATGATGCAACTGTCAGCGATTGTGAATGGTTCTTGCCAACCAATTTTATGCGCATGCACAATATTACGTCATGCTCTAGTTTGGTGAACGCTCCCATAAAAATATTGAAAAAAGACGTCAGACATCCCGGAATTTTCCGATTCATTATAAGCGATCTCATTGGCTGCCGATGTTGTCTCCCACCAGACGGACAAAACTAACTGATTTTAAATCACAAGTTTGACCTAGTCTATCATTATGGCTTCGATCAAAGATTGGTTGATTAAATATCAACAAACCCACGTGAGTGACGGTGCACAAAACCAGACACCTGTCAAGACAACCAAAACATCGTCAATTCTGATCACAGTGACTGGCTCAAAAAGCACTCGCTGGACAATTTGATCCACATCAGCATGGATGACAGCGAGATGAACTACGAGTGTGTTGCCCAACAATGGGCCAAGCAAAAGCCAAAGAGAATTAATCTGCTTTAAAGCAGTAGAAAACTTAATTCATTAGTTTGGGTTTGCATAAAGATTATGTACTTTTTATAAAACACTCTCACGAAGTGAAGTTGTCCAAATCTGTCAAATATAGCATAATTTCAAATAATAATCATATGAATTTTTGGCAGCGTGATGTCACCGGGATTCACTTAACAAAAGAAGGCTCCGGATTATTCTTTTGTTAAAGGCTCACAGTGACATCACACTGCCAAATACACTTATCATTATTATTCGAAATTATGCTACATTTGACACTTCATGAAATGTGATGTACAACCCCGATTCCAAAAAAGTTGGGTCAAAGTACAAATTGTAAATAAAAACGGAATGCAATGATGTGGAAGTTTCAAAATTCCATATTTTATTCAGAATAGAACATAGATGACATATTAAATGTTTAAACTGAGAAAATTTATCATTTTAAAGAGAAAAATTAGGTGATTTTAAATTTCATGACAACAAATCTCAAAGTTGGGACAAGGCCATGTTTACCACCGTGAGACATCCCCTTTTGTCTTTACAACAGTCTGTAAATGTCTGGGGACTGAGGAGACAAGTTGCTCAAGTTTAGGGATAGGAATGTTAACCCATTCTTATCTAATGTAGGATTCTCGTTGCTCAACTGTCTTAGGTCTTTTTTGTCGTATCTTCCGTTTTATGATGCACCAAATGTTTTCTATGGGTGAAAGATAGGGCTGTGCGATGTCCCCTTAATTGGCATTGACGATGTTTACAGTGCAAACATCGTGATGGACGATCATATCGCGGGCGGGCGGGCGGGGATTTTAATACCACGTTATTAAATATATTATTATTATTATTATTATTATTAAAAGTATTATATATACTCATCCGAGGCTTTGGCACGTCAAGAAAAAAAAAAGCGCTAGGTGATGTGGAATATTTGGCCTTGATAACGGATATGTGGTCCAGCTGCAACATGATGCCCTATATGTCAGCTACCGTACATTATGTGGACCGAGAGTGGGCAATGCAGTCCAAATGCCTGCAGACGAGTTTCATGCCAGAGACACATTCAGCGGACAATTTAGAAGACGCATTGCGCGAGACACTTGACGAATGGAAAATAGAGGAGAAAAAGATCGCCTGTATAACAACGGGGCGAATATTGTCACAGCGTTCAGGCAATTGAAATGGCCGTGGTTAAGTTGTTTTGGGCACAATTTGAACCTGGCCATAACCAACTCGCTTGCGCAACAGAGGGCCAGTACAGACCGAGCGTTTGGAGTTTGCCGAGCAGTCAACACTGCGTTTGCGCACAGCTGGCTTCGGAGAAATGAGCTGCGCAAAGCGCAGGTGGAAATGAACCTCCCCGAGCACTCACTGATCACGGTAAGATATTAATCAGCTCTAACAATGAAAGACTAGTATTCAAACTATGAGAAGAAACTACACTTAAGCTATTACTCATTGTTTATTTACACCATATCAATTGAAGATGCGTTTCGGCCTTTAGTGCGCACTTGAACGCGCTAATTTTTCCAATTTATTAGTCTTTGAATTATTGCACCAGCTTTTAAAATCATGATTTAATATTGTTTTGTTTTTACTGTCTTTACATTTATCAGAATCACCTTCATTCTTCCATTTGGTTTGACATTATGGCTTAGAGTGGACCATTTTGAGTCTGAAAGTATAGGCCTATTTACCAGATTAAAGTTATTTGACTTCTGCCGAAGTCTGCGCTTCACTGCCGTTTGATAAGGTGCAATATTTCCTGACTGAAGTCGTTAATAGTGGCTATTTGTTTGAACAACATGATAAATTTTACATTAAAAGTATAGTGTAGGCTAAAAAATGAAGTCAAAATTTATTATTAGTAGCATACTGTATTTGTGTAACCACATGTTATGTTCACTAGCACGTCCCTGCACCATAGCCTACGTGAACAAGCGGTAATAGGATATTACTTTATAATGATTTATATAATTATGTATTTATATATAATTAAATGTTATATATTTATATATTAAACAAAACTAACTAACTAAACTAACAAAAAACTAACTTTTTAGGTTAAATAGGCCCAGATGATACCGTATATATGCATGTTTATGACAGGAGGGGGCGTGGTATCACGATGGTGGCTCTCCATCGTGATGGATGACCACCATCGTCGATGGACGATGGCATCGTCTATCGGCACAGCCCTAGTGAAAGATCTGGACTGCAGGCTGGCCAGTTCAGTACCCGGACCCTTCTTCTACGCAGCCATGATGCTGTAATTCAGGGATGGGCAACTAGCGGCCCGCCTCCTTAGTGCGGCCCGTAGATCATTTATTAATTATCAGGAAAAAAAATAAAATAACTGCGGCCTTTTTTTTTTTTACAGTTGTAATTACACTGTTGACCGATAGAGGGTGCTTCCTATGCAAACAATATCGGGGCCCTGGGCCTTACCCCCTTCAGCGAGGAAGAGACACGAGAGAGTGCAAAAAAAAAAAAAGACAACTCGATCAAGAAAACCATACCTTTCAGTCAAGATGGGAAGCAGATTGTCTCTTCATAGAATTCAAAGGCAAACTCATGTGTCTGGTTTGCTTAGAAACCATAGCAGTCATGAAAGATTTCAACTTAAATCGCCACTACAACACCTTGCACAAAGTTAAATATGAGAAGTACACTGGAGCTGCAAGGGCCGCTGTCGTAGCCGACCTCAAATCAAAAGTAAACCAACAACAGAGCCACAACTACACAGGAATCAGCACTCAAAGCCTTTTAGGCTGTTTCACTTGAGCTTGCCAAAGCAAAGAAGCCATTGTCAGATGGGGAAATTGTCAAGGTGTGCGCCGTGGAAATGGCCAAAGCTTTTGGTGACGATAAGATGGGACACTTTGAAACTGTCTCTTTGTCCTGACGCACAGTGACGCGACATTCCCGATCATGTCAAAATTAAGCTGAGAAAAGTCATGCATGACTGCAAGTACGTCTCCTTGGCTTTGGATGAGAGTACAGATGTGATGGATGTCAGCCAGCTACAGATTTTTATGAGAACTATTGACAGTTCATTTGAAGTGCACAAGGAGCTATTAAAATTGGTTTCTCTGCATGATATGACTAAGGGCACCAATATATTCAACGCCGTTGACAGTGTTGCAAGTGGATATGGTGGCTTTGATAAGCTGTCAACTGTTGTTACGGATGGCGTACCCACGATGCAGGGAAGACAGAGGTTTCGCAGGGCTCCTCCGACAGAGCAGGGTAAACTGCCCTATACTGCACTGTATCATACATCAGGTGAGTAGCCTCATATTAACTGAGATGTAGGCCTGAGTTTGACATGGCAGGACAAAAATATTTTAACATGCCATGCATTTTATCTCTCCAGGAAGCCCTCTGCGCGAAGACACTGAACTTTAGCCACGTTATGGATTTAGTGACTAAAGTAACAAATCTCATGGGGGGGGGGGGGGGGGGGGAGACAGGTCCCTCTGTCACAGGAGGCTCATTGCCTTTTTGGATGAAGTGGACGCCGCGTATGGGGATTTACAAAGGCACGCTGAGATCAGATGGATGAGTCGAGGGAAGTGTCTGGAGCGTTTTTTTTGCGCTGCGCTCTGAACTACCAGTGTTCTTGGAGAACAGTGTTAGTGGTGATACAAGCACCTACTGCAGAAAAATCAAAGACACACAGTTTATTTGCGACGTGGCCTTTCTGGACAGACACCACCTCGCATCTCAACCACCTTAACACACACTTGCAGGGGAGAAACCAAACTGTTTGCAATTGTATGCGCACACAACCACATTCCAGTGTAAACTTGACCTATTCATAGAAGGATTTTCTTCCCATCGTCCAAATTTGGCACACTTTCCCGCTTGTGAGGAGATGCGAAAAGATAACCCCAGGTGCGAGAAACTACTTCAGAAGTATAGGGCCGACATCGAAAAATTGCAGGAGCAGTTTAATGATCATTTCCAAGATTTTCATGTGATGAAACCAGGAATTACACTATTCACGGACCCCGTCTCTGCTGCTGTCAGCAAGCAACCATCAGAACTGCAGCTCGAACTCTGCGAGTTGCAGTCAGATCCGTATTTTCAAGCAAAGCGCAACGAGAGGGGAGTTTCATTTTGGAGACTGCTACCAGAGGCACGTTTTCCACTCCTCAGAGATTTTGCTCTGTCAATGGCCAGCATGTTTGGGAGCACTTACATTTGTGAGAGCAGCTTTTCAACAATGAAGCACATTAAGTCAAAAGAGAGGAACAGATTCACGGATGATACTCTTTCATTTGATGAGGATTGGATGCACAAAGATTGACATTGATATCCAGTCTATTGTGCGCCTATCTCATTGAGTTGCACTGCACTTAATGTTGGGCCGCTGTTTTTTTTAGTTTTGTGCCTCATTGAATGTGAGCCCTTTGCACTTTGCTTCTTTTAAAACAAACTTGTGTTTGTCATTTAACAAGACGAGCATTATGTTAAAAATGCATTTCAGTGTGGAAAATATTAAATAAATGTATGTTGGTTCAATAAACATACAGACATAAGAATATACAAATATTTTGTGATTTAAAATTCTTTTGTAATTTCTCTCATATCTGATTAGTTGAAGTGCGCGGTCATGTGGCCCTCTAGTGGTGGTGATGAAAAATTGTGGCCCTCTTTATCATGCAAGTTGCCCATCCCTGCTGTAATTGATGCAGTACGTGGTTTGGTATTGTCATGTTGGAAAATGCAAGGTCTTCCCTGAAAGAGACGTAGTATGGATGGGAGCATATATTGCTCTAGAACCTGGATATACCTTTCAGCATTGATGGTGTCTTTCCAGATGTGTAAGCTGCCCATGCCACACGCACTAATGCAACCCCATACCATCAGAGATGCAGGCTTCTGAACTGAGCGCTGATAACAACTTGGGTCGTCCTTCTCCTCTTTAGTCCGAATGACACGGCATCCCTGATTTCCAGAAAGAACTTCAAATTTTGATTCGTCTGACCACAGAACAGTTTTCCACTTTGCCACAGTCCATTTTAAATGAGCCTTGGCCCAGAGAAGACATCTGCGCTTCTGGATCATGTTTAGATACGGCTTCTTTGAACTATAGAGTTTTAGCTGGCAACGGCGGATGGCATGGTGAATTGCGTTCACAGATAATGTTCTCTGGAAATATTCCTGAGCCCATTTTGTGATTTCCAATACAGAAGCATGCCTGTATGTGATGCAGTGCCATCTAAGGGCCCGAAGATCATGAGCACACAGTCTGGTTTTCCGGCCTTGACCCTTACACACAGATTCTTCCAGATTCTCTGAATCTTTTGATGATATTATGAACTGTAGATGATATGTTCAAACACTTTGCAATTTTACACTGTCGAACTCCTTTCTGATATTGCTCCACTATTTGTTGGCGCAGAATTAGGGGGATTGGTGATCCTCTTCCCATCTTTACTTCTGAGAGCCGCTGCCACTCCAAGGATCAGGGCTCGAAATTCGCGGTGGTCCGGTCGCCCGAGGCGACTTAATTTGTCATTTGGCAAGTAATTCCTGTCACTAGCCAGCCCGGCTGGCTAGTTGAAAAAAAAAAATTTTTTTTTTTATATGAAGCGAAGATTCAGACACACCGTCAACTAAAGCCGCCACATATTAAGCGCGTGCCGTGTCTGTGTTAATCGCTGTGTTTATCGGCAGGACGGTCAGGCTGTCGTTTTTTTCGCTACTGCGCATGCATATAACAGACATCCCAAGTCTCCCGGAAGTTCCGGGAGTCTTCCGCATATTGATCGTGGCTCCCTGATGCCCGCAAATTGGATATGTCGTGTGCACGCTCTTGCTCGCTTGCTCTAGAGCAAGCGAGCAAGACATTAACACAAGACTGATGTCTGCATCGTGCATATGACGGAATGTACGAGGGAGAGCGAGACTGCGTGTGTGCCTGTTAGACAATAATAAATAATTAGGTGTATTTTTCGGCGCACTATGACTCAAAATAATAGTTCCGGCAAGAAAAAAAAAAAAAAAGTTATTTTCACCCCTGATCAAAATACTCCGGTTCTTGAAATAAATGCACATTAGTCATGAACAATGGTAACTACTCTCTTTTGTGTTATTTTTGACAGAAGTAAAATTCATACATGAACAAATTTTGGCACGTTGATTTTCTGTTTGGCTAGTTACTTTGGAAGGTAACTAGTCCGGCTGGCTGGTGAAAAAAAAAAAAAAGTACGAATTTCGAGCCCTAAAGATGCTCTTTTTATACCCAGTCATGTTAATGACCTATTGCCAATTAACCTAATGAGTTGCAATTTGGTACTCCAGCTGTTCCTTTTTTGTACCTTGAACTTTTCCAGCCTCTTATTGCCCCTGTCCCAACTTTTTTGAAATGTGTTGCTGTCATGAAATTTCAAATGAGCCAATATTTGGCATTAAATTTCAAAATCTCACTTTCGACATTTTATATGTTACCGTAAAATACCAAATAATAGCCGAGTTCCAATTAACCGCCGAGTTCCCTTTAACGGCCGGGTGTACGCGTGTGTTGTGACAAATAAAGGCCGGTTCCGAATACTCGCCGGGGTCTAAAAAAAAAAAAAAAAAAAAAAGCGTCCGAACGTTCTATCTAGAATCTTGAGGCCCAGCACTTTTCTGGTTTTCTGGTGTTTAAACGATTTTGCATTGCATAGTTTTCTACCGAAACAATATGAATGAATGAAATTATTTCTATAATACTGTTTACAACATTTTGTTACGTGATAATAAACATGCCATTTCAATGTTATAATCTTGGTCTACCGTAATATTTCTTGAGGAATGCAACTCCGTAACTTTTGACAGATGTCTTAGCCACCCCTTTGGGTATACCCAACGAAAGCCAGCGTGTGTGGTGACATTGAGGACTGCGGGTTTCCAAGGTTGGACTGCTGCTTCTGTTAAACGACCTAAATTGCCGAATGCATGCGTCAAAGCACACACTGAGTTTTATTAAAGACCTTATACCATTTCACTTGCCCTTACCCATTCGGATCTGGAAGACGCTTTACAAAAAAGGTGAGAGCGTTCTAACATGCATTTCAGTCTGCTCGCGGCCAATCTAATCCAAGGGGCCTTTTCAACAAGTAATCTGTCGTGCAAGTTGGGCAGAAGCACGCATCAGGCAGGCAACATGTAGGCCTACAAGTCAGTAACCTATTCAACTAACTTTCATCCGAACTTTAAGTTTTCTACGGGGTCGAGCCACCGTACCAACTCACTCGGGGAATAGGCTCATATCGGCCAAATAGGGAGACGTCTTGGAGAGAAACGTGATGCAAGATGACAGTATGTAGCCACTGCAGGTCACTTATTTTTCAGCATAAGAAAAAACCCTTTGGTTTGACACTTCGCACCCTAATTATGTTGCTTCAACGTCGCGCCCTCCATGCAATTTCAGATTGACAGACATCGCGAAGCGCAAAGGGTGGAGGCTGCATGGGTGAGGGTGATAGCAAGTGACCATAACTTTGCAGAGTAATTAAATCACAGTGCTGCGCACAGACAATGGTGTGGTTTCTTGATTATTTTGTAAAGCATGTGCTTAACTAGTCATTAACAGGAAAAGGTGTGTGATTTATCCTTTATCCACCCCGACTGTGCCATGCGAAGATGCATTCTGCGTCTTCAAAATTCCCCGAAGTCGGCACCGTGCTATCTGTAATCTAACTCTAAACAAACTAAGTTATACTGGTTAAAAGTAGGCCTATCTGAGAATGATTTTTTTTCCCCGTTTTGAGGTAGATTTTGGGGAAGGTATTTGTGAAGAAGGAATTAATCGCCTGTTCCAAATAGCCGCCTAGTCTCTAATACGCGCTGGGTCTCTTACGTGATTGAGACAAATAATCGCCCGGGCTATTATTTGGTATTTTACGGTATGTTATGTTCTATTGTGAATACAATATCAGTTTTTGAGATTTGTAAATTATTGCATTCTGTTTTTATTTATAATTTGTACTTTGTCCCAACTTTTTTGGAATTGGGGTTGTACATAATCTTTCTGCAAACTTAAATGTATGAATTAAGTTTTCTTTTCCTTTAAATATGTTTTAATCTTAATCTAGTCCATTTAATAAAGTGCCAAAATTTAAATTTTAATATGCAGTTGCCTTACTTTTCTTTTCAGTGTATCTTAGTATCTTCAGTGTATCTTACATATGGTAATTGCATCAGAAACATTCTAAATCATTATAGTAATACAGCAACTTATTTTAAAGTGCCAGTTCTTGGGTTCTGATCCCTTTGCGATCAACAGGAGGTCATGATGATCGATTCTCTTCATAGGATTGCATAAGATGGAGCAAACTGTTCATATTTTCATGCACATTTTTGTTACAATGCTACTTGATCATAGATAATTAAGGTATCCTGTAGATTTTCAATCTATCATATACCTAAGGAATCGATAACAGTTTAACTTGCATATTGAACTTTAAGGTGAAATTTCAAACGTGTATACATTAATACTATTTAGGTCAGAAGTCATTGAAACACTGGTAAAATCTATCCTATAAATCATGTATCTAAAACTTCTCAGAGACCCTGAAAATGCACCTAAGAGCATCTATTTTCAAAACATTTTTTGAAACCACTCTAGTTTCACTTCGCGCCATTGGCACTCAATTGTCTGTGTCTTATCATGCCAGAATTTAGGGCTTTAAGTTTTTTTTCTGGGGAAAACACCGTTTGCGATAGACTAGAAAATGTTGTGGGAGTTAAGGGAACGGCCCGCTCCTGGCTTAGGTCTTATTTAACTGATCGCTATCAGTATGTTGATGTAAATGGTGATTTTTCTAGACATACTGAAGTAAAGTTTGGTGTTCCACAAGATTTTGTCTTGGGTCCACTGCCTTTTTGTATGTATGTATGTATGTATGTATGTATGTATGTACGTACGTTACCTCTGGATGATGATATTTTCCACTGTTATGCTGAGGACACACAGCTGTATGTTTCTGCAAAACCTGATGAGAGACACCAGCTTAATAGAACTGAGGAATGTGTGAAGGACATTGGACACTGGATGCTTATTAACTTCCTTCTGCTTAACTCTGACAAGACTGAAGTACTTGTAATTGGACCACATGCAGCTAGAAGTAAGTTTTCTGATTCCACAGTAACTCTGGCTGGCCTTTCTGTTTCTTCACGTGCAGCAGTAAAAGACCTCGGGGTGATTATTGACCCCAGTCTTTCATTCGAAACCCACATTAACATTTACCCAGATAGCTTTCTTTCATCTCAGCAATACTGCCAAGATAAGAAATTTAATGTCACCACATGATGCAGAAAAACTAGCTCAAGCTTTTGTTACCTCCAGGTTGGATTATTGTAAAGCCTTACTGTCTGGATGTTCCAAGAAGTGCATAATCAAGCTCCAGTGAGCTCAAAATGCAGCAACAAGAGTCCTTACTAGAGCAAGAAAATATGACCACATCACCTCTGTCTTATCCACACTGCATTGGCTCCCAATCAAATTTCGTATTGATTATAAAACACTACTATTGACCTTTAAAGCTCTGAATGGTCTCGCACCACAGTACCTGAGTGAACTTCTGGTCCTCCATGACCTGCCACACCTACTTGGATCAAAAGGTGCAGGCTATCTGCTGGTACCTCGTATAGTGAAGGCTACATCAGGGGGCAGAGCCTTTTCTTACAAAGCCCCACAGTTATGGAACAGCCTTCCAAGTAGTGTTTGGGAATCAGACACAATCTCAGTGTTTAAGTCTAGGCTGAAAACATATCTGTTTAGTCAAGCCTTTTGGTAATGGTGTTTGAGGTAAAGGTGTAGATCTGGAGGGTCCTCAGACAGTGTTTTGGTAAACTGGGATGTATGGATGCTGTCAGTCCCCCACTCGCTCGCTCGCTCACTCAAATTTGATGGTGTAGTGGCTGCTGCTTTATGTCCCGGGGCTCCCTCATGCCTGTGTTAACTTCTGGCTCTCCCCTTTTAGTTATGCTGTCATAGTTAGTTGCCGGAGTCCCTGCTTGTACTCAGTGCAAAATGAGTGACATTGTGACATGAGTGACATTCCTAAGTGACATTGGGCATATCTAACAACCTGCGTTTTTTCTCTCTCCTCAATATGTTCCTCTGAGTTACATGTCAGTCCTGGGATCGAGATGCTGAACCTCTTCTGCTCCTTGCACCTGCCTGATCCATCCTGGTGCTCTGTGTCTGGTTGGAGTCTCATTGCATCGCTCCTGTGGAGGACAGCCCCATGTGGACAGTTGAAAGTCACACCTGGAGGATGCTCTTACAGTACTTACAGTAATGCTTTTCTGGCTGAGGACTACAGTTGACTTGCTAACTTTGGGACTGCAGTTGTCATGAACAATTTTGCACTCAAGTTTCCATCAATGAAGAGTTTATAACATCAACGAAACTGACGTCATGTTAAAACTATTAAATGTCAGTCATGTTGTCTGTTGCTGCGCAAATGAGGATGGGTTCCCTTTTGAGTCTGGTTCCTCTCGAGGTTTCTTCCTCATGTCGTCTGAGGGAGTTTTTCCTTGCCACTGTTGCCATAGGCTTGCTCACTGAATAGATTAGGGATAAAACTAGCTCATGTTTTAAGTCGTTCAAATTCTGTAAAGCTGCTTTGCGACAATGTTTATTGTTAAAAGCGCTATACAAATAAACTTGACTTGACTCACTCTGCCTCTTTTCCTTTTTCGGAAAAAGCCAATCCTCTTGCTCCGCCTCTTCTCCTGTCTCAAAAAAAAGTAAAAACTTCTTCCTGAACCAGTCCCATTGTTACAGTTCACTGCACAACAATAAGGCATGGTTTTTCTTTGGAAATTCCCGAATGCACGTATGCACTCAAGCCAAACGGCAATGCAAGTCAACGGAAGTGGACTCAACTCAAGCGGTTTGTCTTGAGTGACATGCGCCAAGTGGTCACGAAAATTACTGAACAGAAATTCGCTGCAACCTGCACTAACTTATTTTAATTATTACTTATTAACAATATTTCTTGGGACCAGAAGAAAATTACAGAGTTTTTTTTTATACATATAAAAGTTTCAAATGTGCATAAATTGAAAACCGTTCCCCATGATCTTTAAGCATTAACAATAAATCTAAAACGGTCATTTTTACGATTAAAAAGATTCATATAGGTAGCGGTCTGAGTGAATGACCTTGACATCCGTGACATCACAGCAGGAAGGCTATCGGGCTCATCGCCATTTTCACTATACTAAAACACCGAGCTGACTGCAACTTTAATCCTCCATTTTGAGCTAATTTATCACTATGCCACGTAGATGTGTTGCTGGCAGGTGCAGCAACACAACAGAAGGTGGATTTATGTTGCATTCATGGCCCAAGAATGTTCAAAAGGCAATGATTTGGACGCGTTTTGCGAGAAATTCACGGGCACATTTTACTGATGACTTGTACGAAACCTCTGATCTGTTGAGGAGTGTTGGCTATAAGCCTGTATTGAAAGAGGGCGCAGTACCAACAATTAAAGGAAAAGGAAAGCAAGTTCAGTTGCACCAGTTCTCCCGAAGTGTGAGCCGAGCAGTAATAGCGGAGTACTCAGCATGGAGAAAACGGAGAATGAGTGGACCAGTCGTCAGATTTCTCCACTGGATATACTTGCCTCAGCAGCAGTCTCTTACCCTTGTGTGGAAGAAGCGAATGAACAAAGAACTGAAAGTCAGATTGTTTTGAAATGATCGGCCTTCATGAAGCGAGAGCACAGATGGTTAAGCGCCGACTCTCATTACAACATGTTTACCTGCATTTAGATTAATCCATGTAACTTGTATTTTGTGTTTAAGTTACCGGTATAAGATTATTTAATTTGCTTCAGAATGTGATTGTCTCAGTCCATCTCATTATTTAATTAGCCTTTTACGTTTTCAGTGAAAATACATGCATGTATGTTGTATAATTTATAACACCTATCCTGTTTTAATGAGAGTCACATAAGACTGTCAGTTCAATTCCATCCAGTTCTCTAGACTAGGGATGGCGAAAACTAAAAAAAAAAATCTTGACTGACCACCGAGCCTCATTAGCTGGTTAAAGTCAGTTAACCTAGGAGTTTAAAATTCTAGAATTGGAATTATTAGAATCTATTCTAAATCTAACCGCGAACATCCGCACATTCAGTCCCAGTCGCTGCCCTCCACTCACATTACCTTTTCTACAGCGCGAAACATTTAGTCAAACGCGGCACTGATGTCGAGGGGTTTGTATTGGAGCGGAGGACAAATGGCTCCAGCTTAGAGACAGCTTATTGTGAACATGTTCTCAATAAATTGCCGTCATTTTCTAAGTGGCAAGCTTTAGCTCAGTCGCTACCAGCGCTTGCATTGAGTAGTCTATTGAAAACAATCCTATCATACACTTGTCCCATCTTAACTTTTCATTGAAGATAGGACGTTTTAGCAATACGGCCCCTGGCGTTTACAGTTAACTGCAGCAGGCTGTGTGTTGATATTGCATACTGCTACGAACTAGGCACTTTTCTTCGAAGTGAGACACAGACCTCATACTGCAATTGTTTTCCAGCTACTGGTATTACGGTTACATGGCTGCTAATTGTGCACAGCCACTGGGAATGGGATAGCTGGAGCTGAGCTGATTAGCTGCTAAGCTAATATAGCAACTGTCTGATGCTAATGCCGCTTTTCCACTACAAACGCGGCTGAGCCGTGCCGTGCTGAGTCGAGCTGAGCGGGGCTGTTGGAGTTGCATTTCGACTACAACCGCGCTGAACCGTGCTGGCTGGAAGTGGGTGGACACATTGGGTGGAGTTAGCGAAAGTGGGTGGACGTCACGTGATGTCGTTAAGCAGCGCAAACAGTGATATCAGTGAGCTTTTAAGCGGTAGTCTCACGACCCGAATAGTAAACAATAAACATGGAGGACATGGAGTCGTTAGTGTTGCTGGTCTTGGTGCTGTGGCTTGTTGTCACCGACAACGCCAACAGATACTGGCAAGAGCGTATAGATGAGGCGAGGCGCATAAGGCTTCATAATTCTCGTAATTATTCTTCTTCCGGGTTTACGGTGTTTACAGATCCCAGCGTGCTCGCGGGGCGTGTGTGGGCATGTGAGGACACTCCTCCTCACCAATCAGTGCACAGGGGAATGTCTGCTCACGCCCCCAGCCTCACTCGGCATGGTTTGGCTCGCTTCAGCCCCACTCCAAAACGGTGCGAGTTTTAGGGGCTAAGCAGGGCTGAAGCGAGCCGAGTCGTGCTGTTTTTTGGTAGTCGAAACGCGAGCCGTGTCGGGCTGAAGTGAGCTGAAGCGAGCTGAAGTGAGCTGAAAAAGGGTAGTGGAAAAGGGCCATTAGTAACATCAGTGAGTAACCAGGTTTTAGTTCAGATCTTGTGCATTACTACATTGACATTAATATTCACCAGACTAATCAACCATCGACTTCATTCATGCGCCATGTTCTTGTTTCTTTGATAGTCAAGAATTTCCTTGATGTTACGTACCTGGTTAACATCGTAGTAAAATGTAATCCAACACTGAGACTTTTCTTTCGCCGAGTGGCAGCTGTCTTCAACTGGGGCGGGAAGGCGGGACATGACTGAATGGGTGTTTCTGATTTGTCAGCTGTCGTCCTTACACCGCATGGCATGCCCCAAGCATTTACAACACAGAATACCAGGTTCTCCACTCCAAAATCGGCAGCTTCAAAACAATTGATTTTTTATTTTTTAACTGACACCCCCAAAAAATGATGTTGATTCGGTCAACCATCGGTCAAACGGTCATCGGTTAACATCCCTACTCTAGACAGCTTTGTTCTCTGGCTTTATTTCGTAACGTGAGGGTCTCCGTGGCCGACGTGTTAGATTCACTTTATTCATCCCACATCGGGGAAATTCACGTGTTACAGTAGCAAGAAAATGTCATACAGATAAATAAAACTGAAATAAAAATTAGACAAACGAAAGATTAAATACAGAGGGCTATTATCTACCGTGAAAAAGTATAGAAAAATTGCCTTATTGAGAAGCTCGGAAAAATTGCACATAACAGGTAGATTCTGTGTGTGTGTATATATTTTTATATATATATATATATATATATATATATATATATATATATATATATATATATAAAAAATGTGCATAAAAATAGTTGAAGGCCTATATTATTGCACATAATAATTGCATCGAGGAGAGATGGCAGAGGTAGTAGTGGTGAAGTAGTGCAAATATAACGACAAACAGGTTATTGGTGCTACATTCCAAGTTGTGGGTGTTATACAGTCTGACAGCAGCAGGTATGAATGACCTGCGGTATCTCTCCTTCTTACACCGTGGGTGTAGCAGTCTACTACTAAAAGAGCTGCTTAAAGCCCCCACAGCCTCATGTAGGGGGTGAGAGGGGTTAGCCATGATTGAGGTCAGCTTGGCTAACATCCTCCTCTCACCCACCACCTCAATGGAGTCCAGACGACAGTCCAAGACTGAGCCAGCCCTTCTGACCAGTTTATTAAGTTTCTTCCTGTCCCTCTCTGAACTTCCACAGCCCCAGCAGACGACAGTTTAGAAAAATCACTGATGCCACCACACAGTCATAAAAAGTCCTAAGCAGTGTCCTGCACACACCATAAGACCTCAGTCTTCTCAACAGGTGGAGATGACTTTGGTCCTTCTTGTACAGGACATCTGTGTTGTTAGTCCAGTCCAGTTTGTTGTTGAGGTGAACACCCAGGTATTTGTACTCCTCCACGATCTCAATGTCCAAACCCTGGATGTTCACTGGTGCAATTTGAGGAACCGTCCTTCTGAAATCGATCACCACCTCCTTTGTCTTGCTGGCATTGATGCAGGTGGTTCAGTTTGCACCAGGTGACAAAGTTGGTGATGACCTCTCTCTACTCCAGATCGTCCCCCTCCGACACATGTCCAACGATGGCTGTATCATCTGAGAACTTCTGGAGGTGGCAGCTGTCCATGTTGTAGCTGAAGTCAGATGTGTAAAGTGTGGGGCGTCGTGGCTCAGGTGGTTAAGGCGCCATACCATGAATGCGGGCGACCCGGGTTCGATTCCGGCCCGAGGTCATTTCCCGATCCCTTCCCGTCTCTCTCTCCCGCTCATTTCCTGTCTCTACACTGTCCTATCCAATAAAGGTGCAAAAAGCCCAAAAAAATATCTTTAAAAAAAAAAAAAAAAAAAAAAGATGTCTAAAGTGTAAAGAGGAAAGGAGCGAGCACTGTACCCTGTGGAGCCCCTGTGCTGCAGACTACCACATCAGACACACAGTCACAGAGCCTCACATACTGCGGCCTGTTAATGAGGTAGTCAATGATCCATGCAGCCAGGTGGCAGTCGACACCAGCTCCCTCCAGCTTCCCCCTAAGCAGTGATAGCTGGATTGTGTTGAAAGTACTGGAGAAGTCAAAGAACATGATTCTCACATTGCTCCCAGTGCCCTCCAGGTGCAAAAGTGACCGGTGTAGCAGGTAAATAACAGCGTCATCCACACCAATGCCCGGTCGATATGCGAACTGCAGGGGGTCCATCTCGCTGTTCACCAGGTGTCAGAGGTGGGAGAGAACAATCCTCTCCATGATCTTCATCAGGTGAGACGTTAAAGCTACTGGCCGAAAGTGGTTGAGCTCCCTGGGGTGCGCAGTCTTGGGAACTGGAACTTTCTCCAGACTGAGGCTCAGGTTGAAAACGTACAGAAGAATCCCACAGAGCTGATCTGCACAGTCCTTAAGCAGTCTGAAGTTGATACCATCAGGGCCAGCAGCTTTCCTCATCTTGATCCTCCTCAGCTCCTTCAACACCTGAATCAGCTGTTATGGAGAGGCGAGGGGTGTAGCCGAGGTGTGACTCCTGTAGAGTGAGGTCGGGGGTGGAGTGTGTGGATTGGTCTGGCAGGGAGCGGAGGGGGGGTGATGTGGTGTGAGGAGGGAGCTGTTGGTGTCAGAGGTATTATGGGGGGGTGGAGTGATATCACAGACAGGTCAGGACTATGGTGCATGGGGGAGGGTGGGTGGCACAGTCAAATCTGTTGAAAAAGAGATTCAACTCATTTGCCCAGTCCTGGCCCCCAGATACAGGGCCCCTCCCACTGTCCTGTGTGTGGCCAGAGATGGTTTTCAGGCCTCTCCATACCTCTCCGGTGTTGCTTCCCTTGAGGCGCTCCTCCAGCTTCCTCCTGTAGCTGTCCTTGCCTCTCCTTATCCCCCTCTTCAGCTCCCTCTGCACCCTCCTCATCTCCTCCTTGTTGCCAGATTTAAAAACCCTCCTCATTTAATAGGGCTTTTAGTTCAGAGGTCACCCAGGGTTTATTGTTGGGAAAACACCGTACCTTCCTGATTGGTACAGTGTTTTCAACACAGAAATTAATGCAATCCATGATGCAGGTTGTCAGGCTATCAGTGTCATCCCCGTGAGGTTCACACAACACATCCCAGTCCGTGGTGTCAAAGCAGTCCCTCAGTGCCATACTGGTCTCCTCAGATCAGCTCCTTACATACCTCTTGGTGGGTGGTTGTTTATTCACCATAGGTATGTATGTAGGGGACAAGTGAACTAGATTGTGGTCAGAACGGCCCAGCGGGGGGAGGGGTGATGAACTATATGCATCCTTGGTGTTCACATACATTAAATCCAAAGTTCTATTGTCTCTGGTGTGGCATTTCACATGTGGAGTGAAGGTTGGGAGAGTGGAGGACAGGTAAGCATGATTAAAGTCACCGGAGCAGGTACTAGGGGTGCGATGTCTGAAGTTTTGGCACTGTAGTGTGTAAGAGCTCACAGGCTGCAGTAGCATCGGCCGCCGGGGGGGGGGGGGGATGTACACAGTTATCGCGATAATGTGCAAGAATTCCCTCGGGAGGTAATGTGGCCAAATGCTAACCGCTAGCAGTTCAATGTTTTTACTGCAATACTGCTCCTTTACCCTGATGTGCCCTGGGTTACACCATCTGTCATTTACAAACATCACTACACCCACTCCTTTCCTCTTACCACTCTTCTTGGCTTTCCTGTCCGCTCTCACGAGTTGAAATCTGTCCAGAGTGACGTGAGAGTTCATTTAGCCAAGTCTCTGTGAAGCACATAAGGCTACACTCCCGGTACTCCTTCTGCAGCCTGGTTAGCGCCGTTAGCTCATCCATCTTATTAGGGAGAGATCTTACATTTCCCATGATGACAGATGGTATGCATGGTTTATACTCAGGGATGTGATTTGGGGCTGATGAAATTATCTGAAAATTTTAGCCGGGGGTCTGGGGGCTGCAGGCCCCCAGCTGGTCCAGGGCAGCGCCCTGGTGGGGGGACGCGAAGCCCCCGGGTTCTGGGGTTTTCTGACTTAATTGTACTAAAATGGCAAGCAAACACACAAGAAAAAAAAAAAAAAAAAACTTGTCATGATTAACAAATTCAAGCCAATTTAATGGTCAACATGCAACTCTGAGCCCCTATAGTAAATTCAATGATTCTTAACTGACAAAAAGCCAAAACATGAAACATAAAAAATGTCATTCTAAATTAAATCATCTGCATTAGAATAAATAGAAAATTATATAAGGAAAAACAAAATTTATACTTTCAATTACTGTAGAAGTTGAACATACCTAAATGTGCCTTTTCAAACAAACATGATGCAACATAAGAATTCATCCACAAGTCTTCAGGAACTCTCAAAGAAAAAAGATGCTAGCATCCATGTCCAGTTCCAGCATATCAGTCACTTTTTTCTGCAGTTTCTACTCTAGCAATGTCAACTTCATATACATAACCAGGGTACGATTTGTCAAAAAACCAGAAGGGGGGGATGTTTTTTTTTTAATCATGAAACGTCACAAAATTAAGGTAACAACAGGCTAACAGCTCAATAACATCCGATGATATCAAATGAATAACACTAAATGAAAACGAACACTAAACCAGAGATAGTAAATTCATCTTCCTATCTCTCTGACTAAATACACGAACACTAACACAACAAAGTTCGCATTGCTTGTCGCGTTGCTGTGATGTTTCTCTCCCTCCGGATTAAATGGACAGTGACTCAAAAATCACTGAAATACATGAATACTAAATGAACAGTTTGCTCTGATGGCGCAGTTCATGTGGCCTTTTCTGCTTTCCCGTCGGTGCGCTATCCGCCGCGTTTCGCCCTTCTTTAATCCACATTTCTGCGAATTTCTCAGCAGGGAAGGAATGCACGTCTGGCCCATTGACAGCGAGGAAAAGAAGGCTGTTCAGTGTGGATACATTCATTCTGTTGCGCTCATCAGTAAGGATGTGATTCATGGCGCTAAATCCACGTTCACACTCTGATTATCTACAATCTATCTATTTGCTGGAGATGTTCATAGGGTTGCCAACTTTCTCATATCCAAATGAGGGACACTTTGTTCCGGGTGCGGACAAGTACCGGTACAGGCCCTGTACACGCACCCCAGCGCCCCAAAATAGTTACAGTACCGAATCGTCTTTAGGTGAGTGTTTCAAATGTAGGCCACTACAAATTCATTTCTAAAATAGAGCTTTTAAAAATTAATAGACCAATTAATGGATATTTTTAAGTAACTTAATACAAAATAAACAATTCTAATATTATTGTCTCATTTTTCTCTTTTAAACTTTGGCCAAATAATTCATCAGGCCATATTTATGAAGGCAATGTCATAAACTGAAAATGATTTGCTGTAGCTGTAAAACCCTGATATTTGCTTAATTGTCCATTTGAAAACCCTAAGAACCTTCTGCAATGCTTCATAGCAGAAGAAGAAGAGAGAAAGACATCACAAAGGCAGGAGTGAGGCAGAAAAGCTCCCCTACTATAGGCTGAGGTCTATCCTGTTTCGGAAGGTTTTTTTTTAAGCTATCTGCTATCCTTATCGAACAGTTAGGCTGTATCCACTGGCTGCACCATCTGCTCTAGTTTAATTTGATGCCTATTTTGTCAGTATAGCTTAAAAATTCAGGATATGGCAACAGTGAATGGTTTTAAATCGCAGATGACCGCGACTCGCGGTAATAGCGCTTCTCACGGCAATTACGCGATTTACACCACAGCATTGGAGTGAGGGGCAGGATCTGTCCCTGACGAGACAAATTAAAATTACCCAAAAAACGGGATGTCCCGCCCAATACGGGACGGTTGGCAACCCTAGACGTTCATGAACATCAAAGCTGCCACTTCGGGTCATTTTGAAAGTGAGTGCAATGTAGACCATAGAAAACTGTGTCACAACATGCCTGTCATGTCAACTTTTTTTTTGGTTTGTTTTATTGACGGGGTTGTCCCCGAGGATTTTTTTTCAGCAGAGATAAAAACCCGGGGGGGGGGGGATGATCCCCACCATCCCCCCCAGCAAATCGCACCCAGTACATAACTCTATAGTGTTCACTCACCAAAGGATAATCATAACTCCACAGTGTTCATTCACTTAAGGATATTCAGAACCCCAGTGTTCACTCACTTAAGGATATTCACAACTTACTGCAGTGTTCACTCACTTAAGGATATTCATAACTCCAGTGTTCAGAACGAAATCGCTGAACAAATGTCTCAGTCTTATGTCCAACATCTGTAGCAACCTCCTTCTCCAACCATTCCCAGCGGAACTTGTTTTTCACTATTCTGTCGATTTCTTTAACTCGATTTGCATCTTTACGCTCGATCACGGAGGATGCCATCTTTCAACTCTTTGTTTGAAGCGAGCTTGCGTACAGCTATCTAACAAGCATGTTTATTGGTTGTTACAGAGCGATGGGCCAATCACGTACCTCGTTTGAAACGAGGTACGTGATTGGCCCATCGCTCTGTAACAGACTGGGCAGTTGCCAGATTGGGTGGTTTTAAGTGCATTTCGGCGGGTTTTGAACATATTTTGGGCTGGAAAACGTCAGCAGTATCTGGCAACACTGCTCGTTTCATCTCAATGACGGAAAAAAATTTTTTTTCAAGTTTTGAGATGAAAAAAGCGGAATTCCGCGAATTCGCGGAAAAATCACATCCCTGTGTCTTTTCTTCTCCCGGCACTTCAATCCAGCTCTTCATCCCCTTCTCCTTAATTCCGCGGGGATCGCCGGTCTTTCCACGGGGAGTACCTTGGTGTTGCGCAGTGCTAACAGCTGCTCCTGAGTGTAAACAATGGAGCCGTGGCTAAAAGGGTCCGCTGATGCCGATTTAAGTAGCCCCAGAAAGAAAGAGAAAAATACAAATGCAGTCTCGCGAGTAGTACATCCTTAGAAGCACACTTCCGACTGAGAGTAGTGCAGAAAGAAACACGAAAAAGTACAAAAACATACCAAAACACAAACACACTCTGAGCTACTGCAACTAGCTGCCACTCTTGCGGCGCCATCTTTTTCCTATCGGATTCACTTTCAGATGGTTCGAACTGATACAGTTTTACGTGTATAGCAGTAGCATGTACACACACTCCAATTTCAGGACTATCACAGTCAGATGTATTACTATCTGAGGATCTGAAGAATCTCCAATAAATCCGAATGAAGAGGCCATTGCAACCGCTCTCGCCTGCAGAGTCTGGCTTTGGTCTATAGCTGTCAAAGACCTTGACCTTAAAGTGCATATCCTGGACCAATTTCGTGGGTTTTTTGTTTGTTTATATGAAAGTATGTCCCTTTACACACTCATTCAGAAGGGTCATTTTGCACAAGGCCATCTGTCTACAGCAGAAAAAAATTAAAATAAAACGCGTCTGGAAAAATCCCAAGGGAGTCTGGAGCCAGATTTGTGACATCACGTACGGATCCGCCAGCAGGCTGAGAGCTTGCATGGGTTCAGTGCACAGTCTGTGTAGACCAAGTTTAGCAGCTAGCGATTTTGCATTGAAATATGGAATTGTCGCCTGAGCTTCTAAACCCATGGATTCATGTATCAATGCTCATCTATCTATTGTTACATAAATCATATTTTTTCTATTTACTATTATGTATTGATATATTTCTTCATTTAGAAGAGTACTGGCTACTATAGGAAAGACTTCATAAGCTACACACATGGAATTGGCTAAGCAGGGTTGTATACAGTGGTGCTTGAAAGTTTGTGAACCCTTTAGAATTTTCTATATTTCTGCATAAATATGGCCTAAAACAACATCAGATTTTCACACAAGTCCTAAAAGTAGATAAAGAGAACCCAGTTAAACAAATGAGACAAAAATATTATACTTGGTCATTTATTTATTGAGGAAAATTATCCAATATTACATATCTGTGAGTGGCAAAAGTATGTGAACCTCCAGGATTAGCAGGTAATTTGAAGGTGAAATGAGAGTCAGGTGTTTTCCATCAATGGGATGACAATCAGGTGTGAGTGGGCACCCTGTTTTATTTAAAGAACAGGGATCTATCAAAGTCTGATCTTCACAATACATGTTTGTGGAAGTGTATCATGGCACGAAGAGAGGAGATTTCTCAGGATCTCAGAAAAAGCGTTGTTGATGCTCATCAGGCTGGAAAAGGTTACAAAACCATCTCTAAAGAATTTGGACTCCACCAATCCACAGTCAGACAGATTGTGTACAAATGGAGGAAATTCAAGACCATTGTTACCCTCCCCAGGAGTGGTCGACCAACAAAGATCACTCCAAGAGCAAGGCGTGTAATAGTCGGCAAGGTCACAAAGGACCCCAGAGTAACTTCTAAGCAACTGAAGGCCTCTCTCACATTGGCTAATGTTAATGTTCATGAGTCCACCATCAGGAGAACACTGAACAACAATGGTGTGCATGGCAGGGTTGCAAGGAGAAAGCCACTGCTCTCCAAAAAGAACATTGCTGCTCGTCTGCAGTTTGCTAAAAGATCATGAGGACAAGCCAGAAGGCTAATGGAAAAATGTTTTGTGGATGAATGAGACCAAAATAGAACTTTTGGGTTTAAATGAGAAGCGTTATGTTTGGAGAAAGGAAAACACTGCATTCCAGCATAAGAACCTTATCCCATCTGTGAAACATGGTGGTGGTAGTATCATGGTTTGGGCCTGTTTTGCTGCATCTGGGCCAGGACAGCTTAACATCATTGATGGAACAATGAATTCTGAATTATACCAGTGAATTCTAAAGGAAAAGGTCAGGACATCTGTCCATGAACTGAATCTCAAGAGAAGGTGGGTCATGCAGCAAGACAACGACCCTAAGCACACAAGTCATTCTACCAAAGAATGGTTAAAGAAGAATAAAGTTAATGTTTTAGAATGGCCAAGTCAAAGTCCTGACCTTAATCCAATTGAAATGTTGTGGAAGGACCTGAAGCGAGCAGTTCATGTGAGGAAACCCACCAACATCTCAGAGTTGAAGCTGTTCTATACAGAGGGATGGGCTAAAATTCCTCCAAGCCGGTGTGCAGGACTGATCAACAGTTACCGGAAATGTTTAGTTGCAGTTATTGCTGCACAAGGGGGTCACACCAGATACTGAAAGCAAAGGTTCACATACTTTTGCCACTCACAGATATGTAATATTGGATCATTTCCCTCAATAAATAAATGACCAAGTATAATATTTTTGTCTCATTTGTTTAACTGGGTTCTCTTTATCTACTTTTAGGACTTGTGTGAAAATCTGATGATGTTTTAGGTCATATTTATGCAGAAATATAGAAAATTCTAAAGCTTTCAAGCACCACTGTACATTTAATGTGTTTAACAGGTCCCAAGATCTCAAGCCCTGACACGCCGTATATCCCTTGATACATGTGAAGTAAAATGTAAAGAAAATGTGACCTTGGGTGCTGTGTGAGACAGCTGCCTCTCCAGTAGCTCTGTAGTTTTTAAGCTCTTTAAACCCCTTTTTTTCCACATTTTTACTTTTCTGCTCTTCTTACGAAGACAGTGTGTTTTTCTTCATATCCCATGGATATTTTTAACTTTAACACGCAACCAGGAGCCAGTTTTCTCACTTATTCGATAGAGGAGCTGCTGGCCCTGAAAACAATGGGACAAGCTGAGATACGACATCCCCTCCTGGCAGAGCTGAGGAAGAAACCCAGGGGCTGCAAAGCTGGGGCCAAGCTAAAGGCTAGCGGACAACCGGTGACGCTACAAACCATCCATTCCCTCCATTATCATAGGGAATGTGAACTCGCTGCCGAATAAGGTCGACGAGCTATCCGCACTGAACAAGCAGCAGATTTACCGGGAGAGCAGCTTATTTATTTTAACCGAGACATGGCTAACACACCTTGTACTGGACGCTAACATGGACCTGCAGGGATTCACTGCTGTGAGAGTCGACAGACACATTAAAGCATGCAGGAAAGGCAAAGGTGGGGGACTCATCATTTACGTGAACAACCGCTGGTGTAACCCGGGACATTTCTCCGTAAAGACAGTCTTATGTTGCCCGGACTTGGAGCTGCTAGCATCACCATCTGTGTTTACATCCCTCCGAGGGCAGACGCAGCATGTGAGGGGATTCACTCTGTCACAGCAAGGCTGCAGACACAGCACCCTGAGGCATTTATCATCATTTCTGGGGACTTTAACCATGCTATTTTGGACTCTACTTTGGCTTCTTTTTACCAGGCTGTGGACTGTATCTTTAATTTCCCTGAGGGAACCCTCACAAAGGGATCAATAAAGTTCTATCAAATCTAAGTAAGTGTATTATCCCCCAGCACTTTCGTGTGCGTCAATAAATAACATTATCCATGTACCACACAAACACAGGAACACCTAATTTAGAGTATAGTCTCTTATTTCTTACCCTGGCAACAGTCAACTTGTGAATTGCCGATTTTCTTGGTCTTTTTCTTGGCTCTGCTTTGGTCCTCGGCTTTTTCCGGGTGCCTTGCACAAAGCGTTCCCATTTCTCTCTCATTGTCTGGTCTTTTGGAAAACAACGAGTACTAATCCCATCATGATTGGTGTTGCTACACCCTCCTACAATACATCTGTTAACCATTTCAATAATTACGCGATAACGTTGAAGAAATTTGCAGAAAACCACCAGGTCGTTTTCTCATAAACAAACCAGCGCTGACGTAGGATTCAGAGGGAGGCGTTCTGCACGCGACGTCATGAAAATCAATGTTTGCCGGGAAATCCAAATGGCAAGTTTTTTCAGAGGCGGACCAATTCGCCTCAAATGGCTTGATTTCAACTGAATTTTTTTTTTGTATTGTGCAAGGTAAAAGAAAATTGCACAAAATGCAAAATGTGACAGATATTTGACAAAAGATTAATATAAAATAGAATTACATTGATCTTGCTCCTGAATTTACCCAAGATGTGCACTTTAAAAATGGCTACTGCTGTGACGTCACGCACTCAGGGCTGGCTCGCTCAGCTCGAATGTCAACTTTGCAGTCAATTTTAACTCAATTTTTTTTTTTAAATGCCCATTTATGCAGCATACAAGAGTCAAGGATGGAGACGCTATCCTCTCAGAAATGTATTTAAAATAAAGGCTCTGCATATAAAACCAGAGCAAAAACAGGATGCAGAGCTGTGCGAGTTGGGCTTTTAGCCCTGAGTTAAAGTAAGAGGTTTCATTGCTGCCAGAGCTAATTGTTAGACACAGTTCTCTCTCTCCAGGGATCAGAGGCTTCGAGCTCAACACCATACGATTCTTCCAACAACAAGACCTCCCGGTTCGGGAAACCATGCCTAAAACAGTCCCCTATGATTTCATCCATTTTCATTTTCAGTGTGTAAAGCTTTCTGCTTAACACACTGCAGAGGGGGTGATTCTGCCTGATTAGCTTAATAATAATAATTTTAAAAAATAAATAAAAACCCAGAGAAAAAAAAGTGTGAGAAATCAAGTCAGAATTTTGAGAAATAAGTTGGAACTCGGAGAAATAAAAAGTTGGAATTGCGAGGAAGTCGCAATTTAGAGAAAGAGGGGGGAAAAAAACAACCCGTGATGGAAATAAACTTGAAGTGAAGATTTAAATACTTTCAATATACAACTAAACAGGCTAGCCAAACTACAACTCTCTCCTTGGATAAAAGGTGCACTATCTAGGGTGCACACGGCATTATTTCATACTGAACGTAGTTCCTAAAACAGTAAAGTGGAGATATATTTGGGATCTGACCACACACCTTCAGTTTAACTTACCTCAGGGTTTTAAATCCTCAGAGCCAGACACAATAACGTATTTTCATAACTCGACGGGCTAAAGCGATTCAGACGAGCAGCGGTTTTTTCTTCTCCAGTGTTTTCTGGCGATTGGAGAAGCAACTACTGGACTGGCGGTTGGCAAACAACTTTTGGAAGCATTACCGCCACCTACCGAAATGGAGTGTGAGTCTGGATATCTAAATAATACTTTTTAAAAAAAAAAAACCTAAATTCTTCTAATCAGACCAGATACATCCAAGAAGTGAAACAAAAACCTAAAGCAAACTTCGCCTGAATTTTTCTGAAGAATTGTATTTATTCTTAAAGGCACACTTTCTGCCTCTAGCTCTTGGATAAGTTGCTGCCTCTCCTGGTCAAACTCCCTACAGTATTCTAGAACATGCTCATGGTCTCAGCAGCATCACATACACTACACTTTCCATCAGCATGCTTTTTTAAAAGAAATAAAGTACTGTCCAAACCAGTCATACATGTCAACCCCCTCAGGTCCCCACCTGTATCATCTTCTGTAAACATCCACATTTAAAGAAAAAAATCCATAAGATCTCTAAACTGGATTGCAACGTGACATTTTAATAATTCAATGAAATAAAAGACATGCTCATACAAACTAGTGAGTAGCACAGCTGCTTTGCTCTAATCCTGGTCAGCACCGAATTTCTTTTCCCAATCATAACTTTACAGTTGTCAGAGGCAAACCCAACACAGTTGTCCCACGGAATATCAAGTTTCCTACAATATGTACAATGTGACATTGTAAATGTGTGTAACAGATCACATGATTTTTATTTTTTTTCCAATAATTTTAATAATATAATGATAATAATAAACGAGATTGTAGAGGTTTAATATTGCAACAGACATGTTCTTTTATAGCATAAATATTAATAAGCTGGTATAATTAATGAAGTGACAACTAAAATAATTTCATACTTTCATTAAACCTGAAAAAATGCTTATTTCAAGTGTGAAAATATAAAATACCTCAAAACCTCATCCAGGACAGTGAAGATCGCCTCGCTGGTGCCAATGTTACACACTGGCATGTCCAGGATCCTAGATTTCGCTCCAGTGTCTGTGAAAATCTTCACCAAGATCGCTAGTCTCTTATCTATTTTCTTATCATTCGATTCGTCAATCATGATAGAGAATGGTGATGTCCCACAGTGGTCAATGACAGGCTGTGTTGCTTCAGTAGCCAGGCTCTTCTTGATGATTTGTGTGGTCTTTGTACGTTTGCTTTTTGCGATTGTACTGTCCGTACAAATGTCAGGCAGAAGCTCTGTCAGATGATCAGCCATGGGCAAACTGTGTTGTGCTATGAAGTTACACAACATGACTTCGGCCTTCACAACAGTTGTTGGCATATCAGTTTTTGAGCGCGCAAATACTGTCATCAGTGGCTAGCCTTTGGCTTGCATTCCACTGATGTAGTTTCGATTTGAAATGTTCTTTCACATCATACACTCCCGATGCTGCAACTTTGATGTCACGCACACACAGTGTGCAGTGTGCGTATTCTTCGTTTTTGGAGGCTGCCGGTTGGATTATGCCATTAAAAGGTCCTTCCATTCAGGGAGAAACCTACCGCTGTATTGTGTTTTGAATTTCTTTGCCGGAGTGCCCATTCAGAATCTTTTCAGTCGCTATTGAAAGTCGCTCAGGTGGAAATATGCTTTTCAAACAAAATGTTACTTCACGGTTGGCGGGATTCTCGGTGTGCGCATGATCAAAAGTGGAATGAAGTCTCGCTACCACAAGATAATGCGCGATTTCATAAGACTCTTTACTGGCTGTCTGTGCTTTCTGTGGTGTACAGTACGTTTGTAAATGTTATGCGCTCTTTTATCATCGTGGAAATTGATTATAGCTCTAAATAAATATTGAAGTTTTTTTAAAGAATCCATATAACTTTATTTGTATGCCCGTATACTACGTTTATTGAATCAAATCCGTATAAAATACGGACATTCCGTATAGGTTGACATGTATGACCAGTGTGCCCAAACCTCATCCTCGAGATAATATCTTCCTCGTGAGTGGATCTAGCAGTTGGTCTTGCATCACCCGCAAACCTTTGAATACTAGTATAATATTTCCTACCAGTGTTAGCATTATTCCAGTCACTTTGCCATTTTTCCTTGGACTTTGACTTGACTATCGTTTTAATTTCAGATTTACTATAATGAATATCCATAGTGATCTCAGGAGATTCACATGCCTTCTTAGCATTCTTATCAGCTAGTTCATTGCCTCGTACTCCTAAATGAGCTGGGACCCATAAAAAACTGACATTTGTATCAAAGTTATCGTCTGCACAATTTCTAAAACAATGTCCTGTCTGGACTGAGACATAGCACTCTGGATGCTCATCAATGCAGATGCAGAGTCTGACGCAATTAGCACCTCATTCCTTGGCCTGTAGCTCTCAACCCAGGACAGGGCAATAAGAATAGCTACTAGCTCAGCTGTGTAAACTGATAATATGAAATTGTCTGTTTATAATAAAATATAGGTAACAAAACTGCAAGATCATTACTCAATCTTTTTTACAGATCTTGAGGCTAGGTATTACAAATGCAACACCAACTTTACCTTCTATTGACTTTGATGCACCTGTAAATACCACATGTTTATCTTCATACACATCTCTAATATGATACTCAACTATATCTCTGTTGATTTCCTCATTCATTTTCAATTCTAACAGGTCTAGGTCAACTAGAGGCTCTCTCAATAGCCACAATGGAACAGCTGGATAAGACACTGATGGACACATATTAAGCAACTGGAGGCCCATTTCACTTGCTTTCTGAGATATAATTCACCCAAAGCTTCTAACTTGAGACTTATCTCTCTCTTGGTAGTGAATTAAAGAAGATTAACTTTTATATGATCTTCCTTTTGCCCTCTAAGGTTAGCCCAATAAACCAGGGTTAGCTGATCCCTTCTGATATGAAGAGGCCCACCATGGGCCATATTAGGGGCCCCCTGCGGGCTGCCCGCACAGGGCCCGTGAGGCTTTGCTCATTGGCAAAGTACTGGCCCCTCAGTATGGGCCCCATACGGGCAGCCCACACCTAGCCCTAAATAAGCCCACACAGGTCCTGAATGGGCTGCCCTCACTCTGCCCTAAGCATAGCCCTCTCCTGGCCCGCAGAAAACACACATTGATATTTTTATATATATTAATATTTATGATATTTCATTCTACAATGTGTGCACACAAAAACTTAAAAAATGTATAGATTATTTAAAGAATTCTATAATTGACTTGATAAATACTTTGTCCTTCCTAGACCCATACAATATCAATATCAAAATGTGTGTGTGTTTGAATAGTAATTTCTATAGTGTTTATTATTTATTGTGTTTCTGACAATACATAATAATGTTTAAAAAATGTGAAATAGTCAAAATTTCAGAGTCCAAGTTTTAATAAATAATTTCACATAAATAAATAAATGAATAAATAAATAAATAAATTTGAACAAATACATACAGTTCATCAAACGCTTTTGCACACCTCTGTAAATTGACAGGTGCGTATATAGGTTAACATCCCAGTGAGGTTGTCATTCAAAAGTAAAGAATATCTTCCACCACTAACAACACACACACACGCGCGCGCGCGCGCGCACACACACACACACACACACATTAAACGTCCTGTGCTGCAACTCGAATGTACCGCTGCCTACGGCCACCCGCCCTATCTCGGGCATTCCGGAACCACACCTTCACCTCGTCCTCAATCTGTGCTGCTGGTGGGGAGTCCATTGAGCCTCTCCTAACAGCATCTGTATAGATGGGCAAAATGTTTTCAAGATAAGAGGAATGTTTGGTTATTTGCAAAATCAGCACTTTTGATATATTTGATTTGAAGTTCATTTCAAAGGTCCAGCGTGTAATTTTAGCAGTTTGTTTAGTTTAAAACTGGAAGAGTGAGTGCAATATGGACCAGGGTGCTAGATAAACAGAGAACAAGCACAGTAGGAATTACTTAAAATGCACATTGTACAGGACAGATTCTAAAAAGTTGGGACAATTGGAATTTTTGTGAATAAAACAAAACACTTTTTAAACATTCAATCTACACATAAGATGGAGGAAAAAATATTGTTTCGTGGGAAATATGTATTCATTTATTTGATACATGCAACAGATTTTTAAAAATGTGACGGCAAATTATTTTGTTGTTATTCACAAAATAAAATTTCACTTTGGAATCCAATTTGTAGATGAAGAGAATCCAGTGTCTTAAGTGCCAGTCAAAGAGTGATGATCAGCCAATTTTATCGTAGGAGATTAAAAAAAACTTACCTACAACTACCCTCTTTAATTTTAGGTCCCGGAATGCCCTTTTGTCATTGCACCCATTCCAATTGATGGTCATGGCCAATGAATGGCCGAAAACGGTGGCCAGGACCCTCCTGGTTGTGGCCTGCCTGGACAGTGGCACCACCAATTGTCCCCAGATAAGCAGTCTAAAGGAAAGAAAAGTAAAGATTAGCTCATCTGCTCCCACAATAATGGACATTATAAGCCATTTTCATAGATTTAATGTGGACATAAAAAAACAAGCTGATACAACACAAACTACTGAATCAAAAGTCCCACTTGTGCACATTTTTCAAAAGCATCATAACACATGCCATCAGTTAAGGTAACTCCATATATCATCACTTATAACTTCTTGATCATAGAGAGGAATTCGCCTCAGACCTTTACTATAATACCTTTTCAAAGAACTTAAAGGGGCTGCAACTTAGAAACCAATATACATACCAATTCTTTTTGGTAGGGGCTGTCCTCCAGTTTTTCCTCCAGTCCATTGAGGTCCACCTGGCGACTTGTCCAGGGTGTACCCCGCCTTTCGCCCGTAGTCAGCTGGGATAGGCTCCAGCTTGCCTGCGACCCTGTAGAAGGATAAAGCGGCTAGAGATAATGAGATGAGATGAGATTGAGGTCCTGGAAGTTCTGGAGAGGTAGCTCCAAGTTGTCTGGCAGCTTTGCGTGTTTGTTGCTGCCTGATCTGGCCAACATTGTCACCGTCCGCTCCAATGCAGACAGCCTATCCTTAATCTCCTCCAGCGTAGAGACCAAATATCTCTCAAGGCCTGAAAGGAAAAAGACACTGAACTGAGTGGCTTTTGTGCTTGAGAGAAGCTTACAGTCAGGATAGTGCTATCATGCTAACATGTTTTCTAAAGATTTTTCAAAAGGTATCATGATTTATGTCTTTTGCTTTGTATCCAAATGCGAATAGACGAATGAACACCAATTTTCAATGAGCTATGATAAATAATACAGAATGTAAGGGGAAAAATATAAAATGTGTACAAACGGATGAATATGCAATAAAAAAGACCCTCCAGTTTTCTCCAAACTCCTAACTGATCTTGAATCCATCAAACCATTTCTATTTTTAGAACTGTCTACATCCAAAATAACTTCAGTCACTGCTTCACTGTCCATCAGAGCTCAATTCTCAATCCAAGTTAAGTCTGATATAGACAGCTATAGGGACATTTAAGTGGCTTGATGGATGCAATAGCAGTAAAAGTTTTGGACTCAATACCAGTTGAACACTTAAGGTATATCTGCATAACCTACCTGAGGATAATGATGGCTGCCTTGCAGGTGGGTAAATAGGGAGGGGTGGACTAAGTTGGTCGTCCACTTGTTCAGATGGATTTCCTGCAAAGATGAGAAAAAAACTGTTACACATGTGTGTCAAACAAAATTGTTTTTGACGTGGTTGCAGTCAGTCACACTAAACAAGATGATACATATCTTTTGTGTGTGTGTGTGTGTGTGTGTGTGTGTATTGGGGCGTGGGGTATGGGAAAAAGTTGTAAATAATGCCTACTTGAGGATGATGATGGCTGCCTCAAAGGGGGGTGAATTGGGAGGGGTTGAGGTGGGCTCAACAGCTGGGTGTCCATGTGATGGGCTTGGCCTGAGTGTGAACTTGCTGCAAAGATGAGAAAAAAAAGTTTCTGTTACACTGTGCCTCAGAGAATTGTCTTTTGATGCGACTACAGTCATTCACACAGATATTAAAGAAGACATTTCTTTGTGTGTGCATGAGGGAGATTTATAGGCCTAGAGTTTATGGGGAAAATGTGTAAATGTGCATAACCTACATGAGGACAATGATGGCTGCCTCACTGGTGAAGGTGGTGGGGGTGGGCTCATAAGAGTCAGGTTCATCGCTGCTGGTGGAACTGGTGGCAATGGTCTACTTGGTCCAGGCTCAGGCAGGGTGATGTAACGTTTCGTTGGTCTGCACAAAGAAACAGGATAACTTTAGTTGTTTGTTTTCTCATTCATAATTTACCTACCCAGCTCCTTGTTGTGAATAACATGGCATAGGCGTCGTGCTCCAACTCCCCAGCCGTTGTAAATCAAGCGTAAACCCACGGCCTCTCGTGGCTTATTGCTTAAATTAATGAGGGGAATGTTTGCTCTCCAAATCTTAAATTGGTTGGTTGCTTTTTCACGGTGCTCCTCTGAACAAAGCCTAACCAAATCTAATTCATAACTTTTCAATAAAGAAAGTGTGTTCAGACTTTAATGGTCCTGACAGAATTATTATCATCTACTTCAATAATTGGCACAATTTAACCCAATGTCTTCTACAGTGGCACAACTCAAACTTACTGTCTTGAACGCTGGCATCTCTCCAACTCCTCAGGCTCACTGGCGACAGCTAAATGTGTTTCTGCCATTTTGGCCTTTTTTCTTGCCTTTTCATAGTCATCTGTAAAGGCAAAAGTTTGTCAGACCCAAATTTATATACCATATCAATTCATCAGGCATCACTGCTTCTGACATTCCTGTTGTAACCCTGTGGAAAAATGGATAAACTGTTTTTTAAGTGAGAATAAACTTTTCACCAACCATTAAGGGGAAAAAGAAATTACAAACTGTTCAGATTAATGTTTGCATTCAGCATTATTTTCAATTCTTGAAAAAAGGAGAGTCCTACCTGCAGTGCCCAAAACTGTGATGGTGTGGGTGGTCCACGCTGGTCCAGGGACTGCATGTGTTAATAGAGCCATTTTAAATGTATTTGGATCTGCATAAGGTGGCCAGAAGGTCATCGAATTGTCACCATTAGTCCAGCTGTTGCTTACAATCCCAACAGAGTTGTCAAGGAACTCCACAACAAAATACATGATTGGCCTGAAAGTAAAAAAAAAATAATAATAAAAAAAAGATTTAAAAAAATTGTCAGGTGGGGGTGGGGGGGTGGCTAATTACTGTGGAGGAGAGGAATGGCTGCCCACTCTGATGTCATTGGTATCAAAACATACTTTTGGGTGACATCTGACAAGCGATACATTTGATCTGTATTTTCTAGATTACTGGCTTTATAAAAGCCAATGTCCTTTGAGTCCATGGGGCTGAAGAACAGTGACTCTAGTTTCAAAAACCTCCTAAAAATGATGTACGTTTTTTGTGTTCTCTCATCGCAGAGTATGTTCTGTACAAGTCCCAGATTGCCTTGAGCCATGACACAGTTGTCACCAACAGTTGTGGCAACACTGAAAAGTTCAAAAACCGCCTTTCTGTATTGGGTGCAGTGAGGCAAGGTGGCAATTGTTGGTCCACATGTATGTTTGATTTTCAGTATTGTCTTTGAGTTTTTGAGTTTTCTGGGTTTCATAAAGGCTCTTTCCAATGTGATGTGCCGGTGTAGTTGTTGTAAGACAAATTGGGGTTTCCTGCAAACTTTTTTTAATTTCCTCATGTAGTTTTCAAATGGAAAGGCTGATACTCCATCCAATGCTCCATATCTCCTCACATCATCAGCTAGATGGCATAAATTATGCACATTGTACACCAATTCATTTGCTCCGTATAATTGTTCAAATTCATTCAAAAAATGAGACATTAGAGCGTCAGCAAAGTCACAATAGTATTTGCAGAGAGCAGGGGAGAGCATGAGGTACATGGCAATGGAGAGATTTAGGAAATTGGTGTATTGGGAAGATGGAAGGATGCCTTGCAAAACAATTGGGCCTGTATAAAGAAGGAACTGGCGGTATTCAGTTGCTTTCCATCTGTCAATTTCTGACAAACTTCTTGGCTTTCTTTGAAATTCAATTGGGATGTGTTGTCTTAGCTGTACCAGTCTTGCAGAGATCGCCATCACTGCCTGAGAACCCAGCCTACACGACAAATCTCCTTTCATCCAAAAACGCATCAGTTTTCGAGTGACGCCTAGACAAACAAGATGCATGTAATCCAGGATGAACATTGTTATCATGCCTAGATTAATTCGAGTAAGGGGGGAGTCGCCCTTGTGGTGGTCCTCATCCACTTTTCTCAAAAACTGGTCATCTGTGCGAGGCACAGCTGTCTTCTCAGGGAAAGTCATATGGTTGTGGACATAGACTCCCTCTTGAGTGCAACGATCACATCCAAAATACCCATTGTGCCCTTTGATGTTTTTTAGAAATGACCTCGCGGGAGCGTCACAGACGAAACAGTCAATTCTTAAAAAGAAGGTCTTTCCAGCCATGTGAAACCCCTTCTCAAGCTGTGCTACCTCCTCCACAAAATCATGCAAATATTCCTCTAAATCTAGAGGCTTTGTCTTGCCACAAAACATTCCAATGACAAAGGGATCCTTATCAAATGGCACTTTGCCCAAGATTGGCCACAACTGCAAAGCTGAGCTCTTATATAATGGCAAACCATCCACATTAACTTGTAAATTAATCATCTCACTAACATTGTGGAGAGCATCTGTTGCGATTGTCTGGAGGTATTTGAGAATGCCAATGTGTAAATACTCCCCTCCTTTTATGTTCTTTACATTGGCTGCTATTTTAGCTGTTTTTAGCAGGGTTCGAGCTTGCTTTGGCAGGCTTGGATGGAACTCCTGTAGCACACTAAGAAGATCAGAAAAGGTGTTCTGTGGCACATTGTTCCTCAGAGCCCAGTCACAAAGAACATTTGTCAATTTTGAACATTCATCTTCACTATCTTCATCAGTTTCACAAACATCCTCTGAGTCACTGTCTTCATAGTCACCATCTGAGGTCATGCCATCAACTCTCTTATCGTTACAGTCATCAAATGAACTTGTGCAGTCCATGAAAACATCGTCTTCCTCCTCAGCACTGTCATTCGGGGCCTGACTGATGTCACGGTCAACAGCATCCAAAATATCTCCTCCATTGTCAGAATGTGACTCAAAAGACTGAAGGATTCTTAATGTGCGTCTGCGTTTAGTCCAATAACTCCTGGATGCCATGTTCCTGTAAGCAGATCAAATTTGGGCTATAGGACTATCATCATAGGCAGCACCATTCCAATCCCATTCCTTCAGACATACACTGTAATATGACAACATTTATGTTTAATGCACTTTTCATAATTTCAATTGAGATTCACATCGTGTTTAAAACAGCCTATTTCTGTCTGTGTGCTAGCTTGGCCTACTAGTATACAATATACTTATATATAGGTTATACACTGGGGTGAACATTGGTAAAGTGGGACCACTGGTAAAGTGGGAGAGCTGAGGTTTTTTCATGAATATCTCCTTTGTGGTTCGGCCTTAGCAATTTAAAACCATTGTTGAATAATCCCTGGAATGTAAGGGGTTAAATATTCGGTCAACATGCATATCTGTTTTGTATGGAGAATGCTGGTGACCGAAAATGTTTTTTCACTGTTGGTGGCACTTTTTGCACTGCTTGCTTGAGTGCGCAAGTTCCACTTCTTGCTACTGGGGATCAGGGAAATGTGTGATTGGTTAGATCAGGTATGACGCATCATCATCTGGCGCGAGGTTGAAGTGTACAGTCAGTGCTTAGTGCGTCGTGCATCTCATTCTTGGGCAGGATTATGTTGGCGACAGTCAGACACGAGCCTATGCTCAGGCAGCGCACAAAGCAGCTTCTGAACCATTGAAACGGTAAGTTCTGTTGATTATCCTTCAATTAGCCTACATGTAACCTCAGCACTGTTAATATATTACTGTGGTAAATTTTAATTGGGGATTTTTCGTCAAAATTCAGGTGGACCATCAACCAGAGGCGAACTAAGCATAACGGCATCCTATTCAGCCAAACGGTAAAGTATGCTTATTATTTAGTTGTGTAAGCAATAACACGTAGACGGAATTTGGAAACAATCCACTAATGTAATATTGTTGTATTGTGTAATTTCTACGATGGTCGGTGGTTTAATGTCGAATCAACACCACGTGGCTGAGTAACTAGCCAGCAGAGTTATCACATGGCAACAAGCCAGTAGCCAGCTACAGGCCTAGCCTCGGGCTGTCGCTAATGCCTTATCAATTGTAATGTGTTATACAGGTTGATGGATGATGGACAATGACAGGTTTCAGATCGGTAAGTTCATTTTCTTAAGCTTAAGTAGAATATTTAAGACGTCGATAACAACGTAGCATGGACCGACATGTCCCCGGGGTGGCTCCGATAGCCATTTACCCCTTTGATAACCGTTGGCTTCATCTGTGTTCTGTTGTGTAGGGCTACCACTTATTTAGGGTTTTAAATTCAAATGGTTTTTCATTTTAAGGGAGCCAGGCAGGGTGACTACTTAACAAGCAGATTTGTTGAACTCACAGCCGTCAATATTCTCAGTAGGTTACTACGGCTTGGATCGAATGTAACTACGGGTGAAAGGTGGGGTGCGCGCGTGCCCTCTTTGCTGGACATTAGCTAGTCAGGCTAGCATACAGTAACAGAGTTGGCTAACCGCCAACGAATGCGTTGATACAATGGTGGCTATCGCTGTGGACATCTTAAATGTTTATAGAGACAATATCGGATCGCTGTGAATAAATATAGTTGGCAATTATTGAAATCCAAGCTGAACACAATAGTTTTATCCTCCGTCTAAACGTAGGTTTTCAAAACCTTCACTTTGACAACAACGTCAACTCATTCTTTATAATGAGATAAAAAAATAGTTTAATTTTTTACTCACCTCAGAGACGAATCGATGGAAAGCTACACCTAACTATTCGCCTTATATTACACTAAAACTACGATTACTACTATTATTACAACAACTGAATCACTAGAACTACTATTATTTACAACTGTACAACTATCTAAAACTAAACACTGTGACAAAACTACACTATGAAATACAAAAAAACTAACCTATTTACTAAATCTAAGAACTAAATGATTACTAGTGATTAAAACTAATTCTAAATATATACAGTGAAATTATGAAATGTATCAAAACCGCTAACTAACGCACTAACAAATCGACCGTCTCCGTCTCGACTCTGGATACCCAACAGTTAAACTATCACCTGGTTACGAGTCTTAAACTGTACAGGTGAGCACGAGCCCTTTTTCTGTTATTTTACGTCATGACGGGGCAGTGAAAGTGCTTTCAGACGTCCTTTACCGTGTTAAAATGTCTGGTGGACAGAGCATGTACAACGTATGTTTGGTACCATTGTAGAGCTTACATAGGGCATTCAATGGTATATTAAATTATGTGAAAATAGTTGATCTACAAGTGCATTTAAACGCACCACGGAAAGAGAGGGAGAGAAAGAGAGGGGAGAGATGGGAGGCACAGGGGCAGAAAGGAGGAGCAAACAAGGGGGAGAGAGAGACACATGTGGTGTGCTGTGTATGTGGCCTTATGTTACTTACCTGACAGAGCTATTCATATGATCTAGGTTATATTCATGTTGTCCATTCTATATGTTAATGTTGGCGTTTAAGATCAAAGTCAGAGATGCAAAATATGTGTACATAGCATTACATTAACATTACATTACATGGCATTTGGCAGATGCTTTTTAAACCCAAAGCGACTTACAATCAAGGACATAAGCAATGGCATACAATGCAGTAAGGATACAGAGCTCATCTACAAGTGCATTTTAACGAACCACGGGAAGGGAGGGAGAGAAAGAGAGGGGGGGGATGAGGGAGTGAGGGAGAGAGAAATTTACAATTCAGTGAATTTATATCACTTATAATTAGTTGTCTGTTTTCTATCATGAACATGTTCCATCGGTTGCTCCAGTTATGTATGGGAAAGATCTATAAGGCACCCAAAGCAGAATTATTGCTAAATTTTGATGTGAAAATCACAGTTAATGTAAACAGTCATTACCCATAAATAGGTTATCAATTTATGGAATGGAATGGTTACATTATGTGGAAGCATTCAACGTTCATAAGGTCTCTTCTCCTCTCAACCCCTGGGGGTCCTGGGTGTGTTAGGCTGCATAGATGTATTTAAATAATTAAATAATTGTCTTGAGTTTTAAAGTTCATGGAGTACAAAATTAATTTTATATAATATGTATTTTATCCTTCTGCATTTAGAATGTTGCCTGGACTACTGATGACCATTCCATGGCCTTCTGGCCATCTTATGCAGATCCCAATCAAAATGGCATTACTGATGCATGAAGTCCTTGGACCATCGTGGACCACCCACACCATTGTAATTTTGGGCACTGCAGGTAGGACTTTACTTCTTTTTTTCAAGAATTGAAAATAATGCTGAATGCAAAGGGGGCCTGCACGGGCTTGCTTGCTGGGTACAGCTTGATGAGACTACAGATGTTGCAGATTTGGCCAATTTATTGGTTTGTGAGATATGAATATGACGGTGTGGCGCAGGAGGACTTTGTTCTGTAAATCACTGGAGATCAGAACTACATCATTTCTCTTCACTGTTATTCCTGTGACTGAACAAGTTCATCCAGGACCATGGCTTGGACTGGGAAAAGTGTGTGGGTGTATGTACTGACAGAGCGAGGGCCATGACGGGTCGCAACAGCAGGGTAGCAGCTCGCATCCGAGAGGTGGCATCTGAGATGCACTGGACTTGCTGCAGCATCCATCGTGAGGCACTGGCAGTGAAGAGGATGCCTGAAGACCTGAAGTCCGTGCTGGACTGTGCTGTAAAAACTGTGAACTTCATCAAGGCCAGACCGATGAATGCTCGCTTATTTCATGTGCTCTGCGAGGAGATGGGCAGTGAGCATGTCCAACTCTTGCTTCATACTGAAGTAAGGTGGCTTTCAAGAGGAAAGGTGCTCTCAAGGCTTTTCGAATTGCACAGAGAGGTCCAGATGTTCTTGCAGGACACAAATTTCCCCCGTCAGACATTTTTGAGGATACTGTGTGGCTCAGTCAATTGGCATACTTGTCTGACATTTTTTCACATTTAAATGACCTGAATTTGGGACTACAGGGACTCTCCATCAATGTTTTTGATGTGCAGGACAAAATCAATGCACTGCTGAAAAAGTTTGAGTTATTTGAAATCAAAATCAAGACAGGTGATGTTTCAGCTTTCCCTGCTTTGGAGAGTTTTTTTTGTCTGACAATGACCTGATGCTTGATGATGGCGTCAGGGAGAACATTGCTGCACACCTCACATCACTCAGACAACAGTTCTGCAATTATTTCCCAGTGATGCCTAAATATGAAGCTAGCAGCTGGATGAGAAACCCTTTCAACATTGACACCTCTCACATGGCCTCAATGGACTTAACTGTTGTTGAGCAGGAGAGGTTAATGGAGCTGTCTTGTGATGAAACACTGAAGGCATCTTTCAGAAAGCACACCCTGTTGGACTTTTGGATAAAGCAGTACAGTGAATACCCTGTGCTTTCTGGCAAGGCTGTGCAATTTCTCCTTCCTTTTGTGACCACCTACCTGTGTGAGAAAGGCTTCTCTTCACTTGTCATAAAAACAAAGTACAGAAGCAGGGTGGATGCTGAGCCAAACCTGAGACTGAAGCTGACCTCCATTGACCCAGACGTTGCAGGACTGTGTTCACAGAGGCATGCACACCCATCACATTAAGCTCAATAAGTTGTCAATCAATAGTCAGTCAATAGTCTGTGTATATTTAACATTACAAGCTGTTATTCTTAATGCTTTTCCTCACTTTTGTTTTATTCTTAACCTTATTGTTCTACCTCTGTTTGTGGGTGTGTGTTTCTGTTTCAGAAAGCAGTCACTGGAGTTAAGAAATGGCAAGAACTGCAGCTATGCATAGCCTGTTTTGATTTTTTTTCAAGTACATCAAGTACAGTACTTTTTTTTTTACTTAACATTTAAGTACAGTACAGTTATTTAACTTTTAAGTACATTTTCATTTAATCTTTAAGAACTGTCTTTTAATATTTATTTTAGTACAATGTTTATTTCACTTTTATGTGCAATTAATTTTATTTGATTCATTATTTAAAGGGATAGTTTGGGATTTTTGACATGAATCTATATGGTATCCCCGTCAGCAGTGTCGTGCATCCACACTGACTTACCCCCGACAGTGTTCTGTGAGCCTAGATATTGTCCAGTGTTGGTCAGTGCACAAGTAGTTCCGGCAGGTTTCCTGAGGTCTGCAAAGCAACACGTTTTTCTTCTCAAAACAGCTCGTGTTCGAATCAGTGACTTATTAGCATAACAAAACCCTTGTAGTCCAAAAAGTCACACCTTGTAATTGCTTGGGGCTACTTTCTCTCAATAGCGATCAGTGCGCGCTGTCACTGTTAACAGTTGTGTGCGAGCTAGCCAACAACTTTCATTAGTTGTTCGACAGTGTTTAGCAGTGAGCTCAGACCAGACGCAAACAAGCTAGTTAGAGAGCTAGAAGGAGAAGTTCATCAGCTTCTACAGAAATATTCTTTATTTGAAAAAAGAAAGAAAGAAATGGTGCGCACTTGCGATTATCCTGGCTGTACCAACAAAGATGAGAGTGGGTCTCCTCACACATTCCATCGATTCCCTGTGACGGACGTAGCACTGAGGCAACTTTGGCTACTTTCTCTGGGCTTCCATGTGGACACCAACCTAACCAAGATGAGAAAACTTCATGTTTGCAGTGTGCACTTCAGCGAGGACGACTACCTTTCTCCAGGACAGAGAATGAGAAGGGTTTTGAAGAGCTCTGCTGTCCCTGCACCCCAGGTAAACAAAATTGTACCAAATATTTTCTATAGCATGCGTGCATAGCCTTCTGGTGATGCACCGTGGGCTACGCAAGTGCAACATACAGTAGATTCATCTATCGGTGTCATATCACCAGTGAAGTTTATAATACATAATATGTACACTGTTTATTACAATCGTCAGAAGCTATGTGGACTGTGGATGGTTTCTAGGTTTCTATGAGAAGTCCATGACTCTAGTCACGGCGTTGGCTAGCATAATGAAGACAAACTAAGCTAGCAGCTACCCTTCTCAGATTCTAGACCGAGGGATGACGGCAGCACCCAGCATATGTTTTATTTTGCGTCTTCCCGAAATAATATAATCCTTTGGAAGATTACTCATAGTGCTCCGGTTATCGGTGGGTCAGTTTCTCTTGACTCTGCTGCCGTCCTCGGCTGTAAGGAGATATCCTCCATAGGCTAGAATATGTAAGCTGTATACAAGTTTCTAAGTTATGATGGTCAGTGACCGTGTAATTTTGAAATCAGTCAAAAAATGAAATGAAAAGTCGAAGCTTACGCTTCATGAAATATTCTGACTTTAGCCTAGGTATTGCCTGCTAACAGAATGTTTCTTAGTGGACTAGTTGTAAACATATCTGTCAGTCATTAGTGATTATTATTATTGTGGAAACTAAATAATTGCTGATGTTACTGTTATTATGTGTTTATAACATGAATGACATTCTTGTAATCCACAATGCACAAATTGATATTGTTTTTTTTGAAAGGTTTGCACTCTGCAATGGCTGAATCAGCACAGTCTGCAGAAGTCGTCGAAGTCCCAGAAGAAGAGGAGCAATACAGTCTAAGGGAGCAAGCATTCGCTGGACTCCCTCAGTCAACCCCTGTAAAGTCCAGATTTGGCCATGATCAATTGAAGATGGTTCTCACCAGTCCAGCAGAAACAAATGCAAGAACAAAGCCATCTACCTCTGGCACATACCTAGCTTTACCTCCCACCTGGAGAACATCACAGGTAAGCATTTTTTAAAAATATACCGGTACATGTCTGATTAAAAAGCTAACATATTCACATAGTCAAAGTATTGTGTGACCATGAGGCTCAATGCACACCATACATGAGATCCACAAAAATGCAGTCAGTCACCCAATGTAGGCCCATACTGCACTTTGTACTTTGACATCACTGTATTCTTTTTTGTTATTCATAGACAGCAGACACGAGCTCAGCGGTTGCATCTGAGCCACTTGATGCAAGCATGGCTTCCACAGATGGACCTTGTGACAACGACGACAGCACATTTCTGCCATTGAGTAGTGAATGTACATCCACAAGAACATCTTTCTCAGTCTTGGACAGTGGAGGAGCAGAAAGGAGAGGTGACTGGTCGGAGAGGAAGTGGATAATCAACAAGTCAGCCCTGATGGAACTGTTTGTAACTTGTCACACATGTGGTGTATTCATTATTGAAAAGACAATCACCACCCGTGGATCCAAGATCAAAATAGAATGGACATGTCTCAATAACCATACAGGAGTGTGGCAGTCCTGTCCTGATGTCCGTGGAATACCCGAGAACAACCTGGTGTCCTCAGCAGCCATTATATTAACTGGAACAACACAGAATGAAATTGCAGAATGGGCTGATGTTCTAAATTTACAGCTGCCAAAAAAGACGTCTTACTATTCACTGCAATCAACCTACATGATACCTGTTATTCACAAAGCCTACACAGACATGCAGGACAAAATTTTTGCTGAACTGAAGGACGCAGCAGGTGCTGGTGGACACACTGATATCTGTGGTGATGCAAGGTTGATATTACCATTATGGATCATACAGTATATGTGCTCAAATGTCCTCTTACATTACATTACAATTCAAATGAAATCATGTTGTCGACACCCCACAAGTAACTTCCTGTTTGTCATCTACAGATCTGACTCCCCCGGTTACAGTGCCAAGTATACATGCTACAGTTTTATGGATGATGCAACAAAGAAAGTGGTAATGTCAGATCTAATTCAGGTAAAATATAAATAGTATTGCCAAGTAAGTTGAGTCCCATTTTATTTACATATTCTTTATGTAGGTCTCCCTGTATGTCTTTTCTGTCTTTCCTGTTACTGTAAACAATGTAGGTTTCGGAGGCTACCAGTTCACCGGCAATGGAGCCTGTTGGTTTCCGGAGGGGTCTAGATCGTCTGCTGGACTCTGGTGTCAGTGTTGATGTTACAACTGACCGGGCTCCATCGATACGGAAGATCATGAGGGAATCCTATCCTGAGCTCAGACATCAATTTGACCCATGGCATGTTGCAAAAGGTGGGATTATTTACGCATTAGGTCTTATAGACAGATGTGTCAAAAGTAAATGTAAAAGTAAAAAAAAGGAACACAGTTTCCTTCCAGCGCAGTTAACTTATCTGAGTAAAAAGTAGACCAGTGTACTTGTCCTACAGTCAGCTGATTCTGCACTGGTTGCATTGAATTGGTATTGGGCCCTTGTTAGGTTTTTAGTGTTTTTCAGTAAGAACAGTCTGTAAGTACAGCTAAGTAATATCATGTGCTACTATTGTAATTACACCATAAAAGTTATTTTACTTTTGACACCTCTGCTTATATAGAACTGAAATACATGAAGATGTTGCAGAAGAGTGTATTGTAATGGTGTGACACTTTGCAAAATTATTCATCAGGGCTTGCTTTTTCATTTTCATCTTTTATGCATTATTTAGGTGTGAAGAAGAAGGTAACTGCATTGGCGAGGAAGAAAGAAAACCAGGACCTGCAGCCATGGATCAAGTCTGTGGGCAATCACTTCTGGTGGTCATGCAGCACTTGTGGAGGCGATGAGAAGGTGATAGACATGTAAACTTTTGGCTATGCATAACACATCGAAAGCACACTCTTATATCTTGTCACTCTTAGGAGTACCCAGCAAACATTTTAGATGTATTCAGAATCAGTGTTGATTTCTAACTGGACATGCTGGTATCACAGAAGCATAATTGACTTGGAGTTGCATTGTGTTGATTTCGTGAACGCTTCATTTTTTGGAAGAGTGAATATTCAGAATGTGTTTCTATGGTTGCTCTTATTTCTTGAAACTGGGTTGGTTTTTCATTTTCATTACACAAACGCATGTCCAAATGTGTATACTTTGTGGTATACATTTTCTTTGACACATTTGCTAAGCAATGTCTACTTCTCCTCAAATAGGAGCTGAGACACCGGTGGACGTCTATCCTGCATCATGTATGTGGGATTCATCGCTGGGAAGAAGATGGGCAGGAGTACACATGTCGCCACGAAAATATCAGCCAGGAGCAACAACGACGAAAGAAATGGCTTACGAAGGGATGTGCTGCCTGGAACGCTTTGAGAACTGTTGTACTAGACAAGAACCTCTTGAGGGACCTTAGTCAAATGACTTTGTTCAAACATACAGGTCAGTTTGGATAGACTTATGGGCAGAAGGTTGATCACTTGTTTGCCTACATTTTTCCCTACACAACTCTAAGGGAATCATTAGTAATTTAGTGCTACATCTTTACTGGGACAAAGCAGCAGTTTTGTGAATCTAACTAAGTACTTTTTCCTGCAAATGATAGAAAATATTGATCATAATAAAAGTGATAATATGAGGCTCTTCTGTAGATGAATAAAGCTGAAAATGTGTTGTGTTTTGTTTTTTTTTTGTTTCTTTTAGGGGACCTCGAAGTGTTACATAGCTCAATGCTGAAGTACGCAGAGAAGAGGTGCCACTTCACATATGTTTCCATGCAGGCAAGGCTCCAACTCAGCATCATTGACCACAACGTTGGACGTCAGCATGACTGTACTCAATCTGGTAAGTGTGCAAACAGATGCGCGCGCGCGCACACACACACAGCTCCTAAAAGTGATAAAAACATCATTTTGAAATAAATATATATATATATATATATATATATATATATATATATATATAGTTTTTCTTCTGAAATGTTACATTTTCAGATAAATGAATTTCATCTTTGTTTGCCTTTATATTTTAGAGTTAGCTATTTGTAATCTCATCATTGCTCTGTCACAGCCTCACAGGCCACACAAATCACCATATTCAGTTTCATATGTAATGGTCATACACCATCCTATCTTGTGTTCCCTCCTCATTCCCAGGACAAGAGAGATACAATGCCATTCACTCAAGGCAGTCAAATCGGTGGGTTGCAAGAAAGCTGTATGAGCCAACAACACAGGAGTTCCGGAAAGACTTGGTGGAGCAGGTCATCCAATGACGGCTTGACACGAATGTGAAGCTCGGAGACCCAGCTTTCCACATCCATCCTCCAGTCACCATACCAGCCAACATTGCCCCAAAGCCAAACAAGGCTGACTTGGTTTCAGAACATACATCACGTTTTTCCCAAGAAACCTGCTGCTGAGAAACATGATTGAGACTGGATATATAGTGTCATAGAAGTTTTTTTGACTAATTATATGGATTGTTTTGTAAGACACTTTCAAAAAGTAGAAATTTGAAAAAAAAAAGTGAAAAAGTAGAAATTTACAGTAAAGGTTTTGTACTTTTAAAATCTAAAACAATTGCATGGCATCATTTGACTCTTTGAACCCTACATATTGTCAATTTGGTGATGGATATGTTTTTCTTATTAGCGCCACCACACAAGAGGGAAGAGCTCTCCTGTTGCCTGGACCAAGCTTCTCTCCTTTCAGGGCCCATTCCATTATAATGCGATAGGCGACCAGCCTGTACTGTCTGAAATAGAAACACAAAATAAGTTTGTGTACATTTGATATATCAAGTATCTCTATTTGAAAGTACCTTGAGTAAACTGCATAGTTGTGATTATATTGGTATATAAATACATTTTGATTCATTGACAGCACAACAGTTTGTCAGGACATTCTATATTTATGCACCAGCATTTCAGGCTATTGTAGAATTTGAATGCTAATGGATTTTATTCATCTCTGTTTATTCAGAGAAAATGTCACTTGTAAGTACACTTTGGGCCATAGGGACGTAACCCTCAGGCCTCCCTTGAAATAATATGCATTAGGTAGGCCTAAGCGCTTTAGGATTGAAGGACATTCATGAGTAGAGTGGTACAGAGACAAGGTGATGCTCAGGATAAAAGCTTTGCTTCAAACATGAAATTGCAACATAAATGACTTGGGGATACACAATAATAATAGATATGCATCACCAATAAAATGTTATGGTATGTATATGATTATCATTAGATTCATTCAATGATTTGTGTTTTGACTGTAGGTTGCAGTAACCTACTGCAGGGCTCAGACTAATAAAATATTACGCCATACAATATAATTGAGCACTTGTACAGTAGGGTAATAACACTCACTCTGCAGACAACTGGCCATCGGGTCCAGCTGGTCTGGGGAGCTTCTTCCAGTTGATTTTCGGGATGTGGAAAAATGTCTCCAGGACACCCGCAGTCAGGAGCGCAGGTAAATCCTTATTGTTGGTGATGCAGACAGATGCTGACGCGTCGGCCTCCTCGTCAATTGAAATGTCTTGCATCCGTGGCATAACGAGGTCCCATTCTTGGCAACAGTAGCATTCAACCTCGGTCTGCATTACTTCGCACTTGAAACAAGTACACCACCAATTGTCCGTCACTCAAGGTCTCGCGGCTGCGGCTTCACCTTCCACCTCTCTGCTCACCATCTCTCTCTCTCTCTCTCTCTCTCTCTCTCTCTCTCTCTCTCTCTGTGCCAGTTCTACTTCCATCTGTTGAATTTCAGCATCCGTATATTCGGGTTCATAAAGATACCCCCTTGGCTGTGTGCTGAAATCAATGTCTTCGTCGTCGCTGCTGTAGTCAGACATGATGCAGTCAACTTCCCAAGCACTAAACTAAGTGAATGAAACAGATAGCCTAGCTACCTGTCAACTAGCGACTGTTGCACGCACTGATCGCTATTGAGAGAAAGTAGCCCCAAGCAATTACAAGGTGTGACTTTTTGGACTACAAGGGTTTTGTTATGCTAATAAATCACTCATTCGAACACGAGCTGTTTTGAGAAGAAAAACGTGTTACTTTGCAGACCCCAGGAAACCTGCCGGAACTACTTGTGCACTGACCAACACTGGACAATATCTAGGCTCACAGAACACTGTCGGGGGTAAGTCAGTGTGGATGCACGACACTGCTGACGGGGATACCATATAGATTCATGTCAAAAATCCCGAACTATCCCTTTAAGTACAGTGTTTTATTTTTTATCTGAACTCAGTGTTATTATTGAATCATTTCAATAATAGATAACAATTTATGGGAACATAGCAAACTTGAACATTATAGTGTTATAGTTAAGTTCTCATCTCATCATCTCTAGGCACTTTATCCTGTTCTACAGGGTCGCAGGCAAGCCGGAGCCTATCCCAGCTGACTATGGGCGAAAGGCGGGGTACACCCTGGACGAGTCACCAGGTCATCACAGAGCTGACACATAGACACAGACAACCATTCACACTCACATTCACACCTACAGTCAATTTAGAGTCACCAGTTAACCTAACCTGCATGTCTTTGGACTGTGGGGGAAACCGGAACACCCGGAGGAAACCCACGTGGACACGGGGAGAACATGCAAACTCCGCACAGAAAAGCCCTCGCTGGCCACGGGGCTCGAACCCGGACCTTCTTGCTGTGAGGCGACAGCGCTAACCACTACACCACCGTGCCGCCCGTTATAGTTAAGTTGATAAATTCAATTTAACAGATAAAAACAAACTTGAACATTTTTAATCTCTAGTGTGTTATAGTTAAGTTGATAAATTCATTTGAACATAAACAAACTTGAACATTTTATTCCACCATGTCAATCATCAATCATGTTCAGATGTCCATCTCTGATGTGTCTCACAGGTCTGAGATCTTGGACCATTATGTCCCTGTAGATCTCCATATGACGTGAGGTCACAGAGGTTGGAGGAAGAATCATTCTGATGATATCTTCATGTAAATATCATATATCATCCCGCTGTGGCCAGGAGAAGCGGTTGAGTCCAATCTGGTGCATGCATTTCACTTTCACATGTGTTTCATTCACCTCCTGAATCTCATCTCATCTCATCTCATTATCTGTAGCCGCTTTATCCTTCTACAGGGTCGCAGGCAAGCTGGAGCCTATCCCAGCTGACTACGGGCGAAAGGCGGGGTACACCCTGGACAAGTCGCCAGGTCATCACAGGGCTGACACATAGACACAGACAACCATTCACACTCGCATTCACACCTACGGTCAATTTAGAGTCACCAGTTAACCTAACCTGCATGTCTTTGGACTGTGGGGGAAACCGGAGCACCCGGAGGAAACCCACGCGGACACGGGGAGAACATGCAAACTCCACACAGAAAGGCCCTCGCCGGCCCCGGGGCTCGAACCCAGGACCTTCTTGCTGTGAGGCAACAGCGCTAACCACTACACCACCGTGCCGCCCCCCTCCTGAATCAATCCAGGATAAATCTCACCATCATTTTCAGACAACACCACTGGACAATGATGTCTGAGCTTTTCCAAGCAATAACAGGTGGATTGTGACTGTTGTCCTCCTCTGTGTGTGCTCTTGCCTGAACCTCGAAGGTGAAGATTTTAGGGTTAGAACAGCAACACTCCTGGGTCTGTCTTATCGAACAAATGCAGCTTATGGCCCTTTTCCACTACCCTTTTTCAGCTCACTTCAGCTCGCTTCAGCTCACTTCGGCCCGACACGGCTCGCGTTTCGACTACCAAAAACCAGCACGACTCAGCTCGTTTCAGCCCTGCTTAGCCCCTAAAACTCGCACCGTTTTGGGGTAGGGCTGAAGCGAGCCAAACCGTGCTGACTGAGGCTGGGGGCGTGAGCAGACACTCCCCTGTGCACTGATTGGTGAGGAGGAGTGTCCTCACATGCCCACACACGCCCCGCGAGCGCGCTGGGATCTGTAAACACCGCAAACCCGGAAGAAGAATAATTACGAGAATTTCTGAAGCCTTATGCGCCTCGCCTCATCTATACGCTCTTGCCAGTATCTGTTGGCGTTGTCAAGCCACAGCACCAAGACCAGCAACACTAACGACTCCATGTCCTCCATGTTTATTGTTTACTATTCGGGTCGTGAGACTACCGCTTAAAAGCTCACTGAATCAGTGACATACAGAGCATCGTGGACGAGTTCGCGGAGCGCAAGGCTCGTCGTATGCCCTTCAGATAATGCGCGCAGTAGGCTATTGATGTTTTATTATGAGCCATGTACAGTATGTCGCCGAATGTTTTTTTGTTTCTGAGTTACATGCTCGTTTGAAGGACTTAATGTACAAAATAACATAGTTGCACCCCGTAGTGTTGAAATTGGTAAACACAGTGCATTCAGTGAGGTTTGCACCGCCCTCCTTTTATTTCTGACTCTTCCTGCCACCACTCTGAGCGCTCATTCGTATGCCCTTCAAATAATGTGCGCAGTATAGGCTATTGATGTTTTATTATGAGCCATGTACAGTATCCTAATGTTTTTTGTTTCTGAGTTACATGTTCGTTTGAAGGACTTGATGTACTAAATAACATAGTTGCACCCGGTAGTGTTGAAATTGGTAAACACCGCAGTTGCGGACATTTTGTAGCCTAAAATGATGTTATGATAAGCTTTAATAAAGTGCCCGGTCATTTGCCCCGCCCCCGGCCCAGCTCTGACTTGTTCCGCCACTGTCACTGATGTCACTGTTTGCGCTGCTTAACGACATCACATGACGTCCACCCACTTTCGCTAACTCCACCCAATGTGTCCACCCACTTCCAGCCAGCACGGTTCAGCGCGGTTGTAGTCGAAATGCAACTCCAACAGCCCCGCTCAGCTCGACTCAGCTCGACTCGGCACGGCACGGCTCAGCCGCGTTTGTAGTGGAAAAGCGGCATTACATCACTGTAAGTGATTTGTCCTGGGGTAACTGTTGCAACTTGGTAAATGCGCATGGTTGATGGCACCACTGGGAGACTCCCTGGCATGCTCTCTGTTGCTTTCTTTTTCTCTCTGCTCTGGCGTTGGGCTCCTCCAGTATTTTTGTTTCCTTCTCTTTCCCTCTCACTTAAATCTTTCACTGTCTTCACCTTCCCGAGCATTTTGTTTTCATGCCACTTCTCTCTGTGTTTCTGTAAATATACAGCCCTTCTCTCGGGATCAGCATCACGCTGAGCCCTGTACTGGAGCTGCTTCTCAGCAGCTGATAATCTCATCTCCCTAAAAGACAAATCCCTGTATTTATCTCAATATGAACAAAAAATGTGACAATACTACTGATACTGTCAACCGTGATACCCATCAATGGTAACACAGTTGACAGGTAACACAGTTGACATTTCAGCCATTTTTAGCACCTTGTGCTAACTACAGACCTCAGACCTGTCATCCGAAGACCTTGATCAACTCATATTTTTATACACTTTATCTTCATATTTGTAAATCTAACATCTATAACAAGTTCACACGAATATGTTGGTAACACAGTTGACCATCAATTAATCTACTCTGTGTACACAATAATATTGATAAAATATTGAAGAGGAGAAGTAAAGACTTACCAATCTGTCTTCAAATTTCCTTCCAAAAAGGGGATGACATCACATGGTGTTGGACATGTGACTTAAGAACAAACCATTGCAGATTTATGGGGGGGGTTTCTGTGCGTAACACGGTTGACAGCGATTTCTCAGACACGCACAAATTTGTTAATGTATATGAATGAGAAAAAATAGATTATAAAACACCTTTGTCATATTATTTTTAACAAATATGTATGATTTTCTTATGCAAAAGCATGTAATTTAATACTAATCCAAAGAGCCAAACCTGAAATTTGGCAAATCGGACAGCATAAAAACAACAAATTCTCGTATAGTATATGCATTTTTTGCAAAATAAATGATGGGATCTGTTGACTTTTTTGTATTAAATAAAAGAGATGTGTCCTGATGTAAAATTGATCAGGGCTTTGAGTGAATAGTTAGTAAAATTGAAATTACAGCCAATTAGGGTTGCCACCTGTGTCTGACAAAAATCCTGGACATTTCGACCATCCAATTGACCTTTTTGCTTGTAAGCAACGGCGCCCTTCGCACATCTAACCCAAGACAAAAATCGCCCTTCTACGCTGAAATTGTATTGCTCTAATTAGTAAAAATGACGCTTTTGCTAGTTATTTGTTTAGTTAATTGCTTTACATAATATAGCAGGTCTTCATTATTTTGGTTTATTTCCAACAGTTTTTGGTTGTGGACACCTGAGGGCAGTAGTGGGCACAGGTAAAAGGGGAATACATAATTAAGTTCTGTTTGTTTGCTTATGTGGAATAAAAATAATCTAATTTTTCATTGTATCTAAGAATACCTGAATGTAACAATGTAAGGTGTAGTGTCAAACAGCTTACCTGATTGCTTAGAGTGTGGTGTGTGCTTTGCTTGTGCTTGCCTGTGCCTCTGCTGCTTGCTGCTCTTGGCTAAACAAATACATAGGAGGACATGTAACTGATATAACTGGGCACATACAGTACATACAGGAGTATGTACTACACTACACTTTCATTTAATTCACCAAAACCTTACCTAATCTTCCATTTATATTTGGTGTTTTTCTTTGCTGCTGCTATGAGTCCTGGCTGATTTTCACTGAATGTCTTGAACTCAGTACAGGACAACTGAAAGTTCAACCTTCACCATTGCAAAAGAGTCTGTTTCTTTTATCAGTCCAAGCATCCTCCATTTGCCCCTTTTCCACCAAAGCAGTTCCAGGGCTGGTTCGGGGCCAGTGCTTAGTTTGGAACCGGGTTTTCTGTTTCCACTGACAAAGAACTGGCTCTGGGGCCAGAAAAACTGGTTCCAGGCTAGCACCAACTCTCTGCTGGGCCAGAGGAAAGAACCACTTACATCAGTGGGGGGGCGGAGTTGTTAAGACCAATAACAAGACCGCGAAAGATCACCATTTTTAAGCGATGAGAAGCAGCAGCTGTACAAACGCGAAGTCATTTATTATTATTATTAATGCTGTTGCTGCTGCTTCTTCCGTGTTTTTGCTTCGATATTCAATTAACCTGATGTCAATTAACCTGTGTTTGTGTGTCTTCCCAGTGACCGCACCCTATATAAGGAGAGAGATAGCAGAGGAAGAGAGCTCTCTCCCCAACCAGACAGCTTGTGTGTGTACGTGCGTGTGTGGCTGGGAGAGTTAAATTGCACTGAAAAGTGAAAATAAGAGTTTTGTGAACTCAGTTCTGGCCTGCCGTCCTTCTGTGCTCCACCCATCCATACGAAGTGCTACAGTGGTGCCGAAACCCGGGACGGAGCACAGAGAAGAACAGCCCCATGGAATCCTCCCCCTTCGCGGACCTGATCCAGGTCCCAGCAGAGCCAGCACCAGGTGCTAATCACCCTCCAGAAGGAGCAGGAGCAAAGGTTCAAGGCCCTGGTGCTGGCGCAGCAGGAAGATCGACAGGCGTTCCGGCACCTCTTCGCATCGGCGGGGTCCACCGCCTCCACCGCCACGGGCCCTTCCCACCTCACCCTAATGAAGATGGGCCCGCATGATGACCCCAAGGCCTTCCTCATGCTCTTTGAGCAGGCAGCAGAGGCTTCGGGCTGGCCGGTGGAACATCGTGCGGCATGCCTCCTCCCCCTGCTAATGGGCAAGGCGCAGCTGGCCGCGCTACAGCTCCCCACCGACAGCCGGTTGGTCTACACGGACCTCCGCCGGGCCATCCTCCAGCGTGTGAGGCGCACCCCCGAACAACACCGACAGAGCTTCTGCGCTCTACACCTGAAGGAAGTCGGCCAGCCATTCGCATTTGGCCAGCAACTCCGGGACGCCTGCTGGTGGTGGCTGAGGGCTGACAACCACGACGCCGAGGGAATCGTCAATCAGGTGGTACTGGAACAGTTCATCGCCCGACTACCCAAAGGGACCGCGGAGTGGGTCCAGTGCCATCGCCTGGCATCGCTGGATCAGGCCATCGAGCTGGCAGAGGACCATTTGGCAGGTGTTCCAATGGCAGGACAGCAGATCTCCTTTTATCTCCTCTCTCTCTCTCTCTCTCTCCCCTTCTGTGTCTCATCCTCGCCCCGTTCCACCACCATGTAGGCAGGGGTCGGCTGCACCCCAGCCGGCCCGCCACACTCGCAGTGCCCTCTCATTTCCCACTTCTGTGTCTGTCTCTTACCCCCCCTCAGGTGAGTGAGCCCCAGAGCGCCGGTACAGAGAGAAAGCCCGGGCCGGTTTGTTGGCGCTGCAGGGAGCCAGGCCACCTCCAGCAGCAGTGCTCAGTAATGGAGGTGGGTGCGGTGGCTCAGATCCCTGATGTGCCAGGAGCCGACCTTGATCGGGCCAGAGCGTATCACATACTGGTGAGTGTCCAAGGGGATACATATCAGGCATTGGTGGACTTGGGCTGTAATCAGACCTCAATCCACCAAAGCCTGGTGCAAGATGAGGCATTGGGGGGAGCACAATTGGTGAAGGTGTTGTGTGTGTGCACAGGGATGTTCACAACTACCCTTTAGTGTCGGTCCACATTCTTTTTCGAGGGGAAAAATTTAGTGTAAAGGCGGCGGTTAATCCTCACCTTACCTACTCGATAATTTGGGGGACTGATTGGCCGGGATTTCGGGAGTTAATGAGGCATTTAGTGAAGAGTGGGTCCTGCCGTAGTTCAGCAGGGGGAGGTCCCGGTGTGGCATTGGTGGGAGCAGCTGTCACAGAGCCGTCTACGTCATCACCGCGTCAGATGGAGGAGCCACAGGCTCCTCCTCCGTCTCTCAGGGAATCCCTTGCGGATTTCCTATTAGAACAGTCATGAGATGAGACTCTGTGGCATGCGTTTGACCAAGTGAGAGTAATCGATGGTCAAACGCTCCAGCCAAACGCCACCCCGTCCTTCCCCTATTTCTCCATTATGAGGGATAGATTATACCGAGTGACGCAGGACACTCAGACTAAGGAGGTGATTACACAGCTTTTGATTCCAAAGAGCTGCCGGGAATTAGTATTCCAGGCGGCTCACTTTAATCCCATGGCTGGACACTTGGGGCAGGATAAGATTAAGCCGATCCATACCAGCGTTTATCACCCACAAACGGACGGTTTAGTTGAACGGTTCAATCGCACACTCAAGAATATAATTTAAAAAATTTGTTTGCGAGGATGCATGTAACTGGGATAAATGGCTCGAACCCTTGTTATTTGCAGTGCGAGAGGTCCCACAAGCCTCCACGGGGTTCTCCCCGTTCAAATTATTATATGGGCGTAAGCCGCGCGGCATCCTAGATGTACTGTGAGAAAATTGGGAGGAGGGACCTTCCCTGAGCAAAAATGAAATTCAATACGTTATTGACCTGCGCGCAAAACTCCACACACGCACCTAACCCAGGAGAATTTGCGGCAGGCCCAAGAACGGCAAACCCGCCTGTATGACGGGTACGCGCCTTAGGGAGTTCACACCGGGAGATAAAGTACTCGTACTGTTGCCCACATCGAGCTCCAAATTGATCGCCAAGCGGCAAGGACCCTTTGAGGTCACATGGCGAGTCGGGGACGTCGACTATGAGGTGAGGCGAACGGACGGGGTGGCGCGCTACAGATTTACCAACTCAATCTGCTCAAACTCTGGAACAAGGAGGTCCCTGTGGCATTGGTGTCAGTGGTTCCGGAGAAGGCGGAGCTGGGGCGAGAGGTTCAAAGGGGAACACTGACATCGCGTACCTCTCCGGTCCCCTGTGGAGACCACCTCTCCCCGACCCAACTCGCGGAGGTTGCCCAGTTGCAGACCGAAGTTTCGGACATGTTCTCGCCCCTGCCCGGCCGCACCGACCTCATAGAACACCACATCGAGATGCCCCTGGGGGTGGTAGTGCGCAGCCGCCCTTACAGGCTACCTGAACACAAGAAAAAAGTGGTTCAAGAAGAACTCGAGGCCATGCTTGAAATGGGCATCGTCGAGGAGTCCCACAGTGACTGGAGCAGCCCGGTGGTCTTGGTGCCCAAGGCCGACGGGTCGGTCCGGTTCTGTGTAGACTATAGAAAAGTCAATGCAGTGTTTAAATTCGATGCGTACCCAATGCCTCATATTGATGAGTTGTTGGATCAACTAGGCACGGCTCGCTTTGGATCATGTTTAGATAAGGCTTCTTTGAACTATAGGATTTTAGCTGGCAACGGCGGATGGCACAGTGAATTGTGTTCACAGATAATGTTCTCTGGAAATATTCCTGAGCCCATTTTGTGATTTCCAATGCAGAAGCATGCCTGTATGTGATGCAGTGCTGTCTAAGGGCCCGAAGATCACGGGCACCCAGTATGGTTTTCCGGCCTTGACCCTTACGCACAGAGATTCTTCCAGATTCTCTGAATCTTTTGATGATATTATGCACTGTAGATGATGATATGTTCAAACTCTTTGCAATTTTACACTGTCAAACACCTTTCTGATATTGCTCCACTATTTGTCGGCACAGAATTGTGGGGATTGGTGATCCTCTTCCCATCTTTACTTCTGAGAGCCGCTGCCACTCCAAGATGCTCTTTTTATACCCAGTCATGTTAATGACCTATTGCCAATTGACCTAATGAGTTGCAATTTGGTCCTCCAGCTGTTCCTTTTTTGTACCTTTAACTTTTCCAGCCTCTTATTGCCCCTGTCCCAACTTTTTTGAGATGTGTTGCTGTCATGAAATTTCAAATGAGCCAATATTTGGCATGAAATTTCAAAATGTCTCACTTTCGACATTTGATATGTTGTCTATGGTCTATTGTGAATACAATATCAGTTTTTGAGATTTGTCAATTATTGCATTCTGTTTTTATTTACAATTTGTACTTTGTCCCAACTTTTTTGGAATCGGGGTTGTAGTACAGCAGTAGTATTCCAATCTTCTGGCAGACTTCCATGACCACTCAATGCTCATCTCATTTCTTCCCTAAACTCCTTCTGATGTTCAACCTCTTTGAGTTTCCACCACTTAATCTCGGCTCCACTATTTCATGCTTCCTCTTTTTCACGATCCTGCATACGACCACTTGATGTTGTCTAGCTATGCGTACACTCTCCCCTGCCATCACTTTACAATCTCCAATCTCCTTCAGGTTACCCCTTCTGCAGAGTATGTAGTCCACCTGTGTAGCTCTTCCTCCACTCTTAAACATCACCCTGTGCTGCTCTTTCTTCTCGAAGTATGTATTGACTATTGCCAAATTCATCCTCTTTGAAAAATCAACCACCATTTGCCCTTCCACATTTCTCTCTCTTACACCATATCTGCCCATCACGTCCTCATCTCCTCTGTTTCCTTTGCCAACATATCCGTTGAAATCTGCTCCTATCAGCACACACTCCTCCCTCAGTATACTTTCTACCACTTCATCCATCTTTTCCCAGAAAGACTCTTTCTCTTCATTCTCACATCCAACCTGTGGGGTGTACGCGCACACAACATTGATTACCACTCCTTGAATCTCAAACTTCATGCCTATCACTCTATCTGATGCCCTCTTCACATCAATCACACTGTTGACCAACTCTCCCCTCAAAACAATACCAACACCATTTCTCTTTCCATCCACTCCATAATAAAACAACTTGCATCCATCTCCAATGTTCTTGGCCTTGCTTCCTTTCCACCTCATCTCCTGCACACACAAAATGTCCAACTTCCTTCTTTCCATCATACCTGCTAACTCTCTCACTCTGCCAGTCAATGTTCCTACCCTCAATTCTAAGCTCCTTCCCTTCCATATTTCATGCTTTCTCCTAACACGCCTCCCCCCCCTTTCTCCTTCTCCGTTTTGGCGCAACAGTAGCACACTTTCCACTGGCACCCTGTTGACCAACAGTACCAGAGGCGGTCGTTGTTAACCCGGGACCCGACCGATCCGGTATGGTATTTCTCTTTTCATTCCGCATGTTAGATTTGGCACAGTTTTACGCCGGATGCCCTTCCTGATGCAACCCATTTGACGCAGCATTGATCATTTTGTTCTTCTGGATAGACTAGAAAATGTTTTGGGAGTTAAACGAACTCCCAACTCCTGGCTCAGCTCTTATTTAACTGATCGCTATCAATATGTCGATGTAAATGGTGATTTTTCTAGACATACCAAAATAAAGTTTGGTGTTCCACAAGGTTCTGTCTTAGTCCCACTGCTTTTTTCTTTATACATGTTACCTCTGGGTGATATTATTCATAAGCATGGTATTAGTTTCCATTGTTATGCTGATGACACACAGTTGAATGTTTCTGCAAAACCAGATGATAGGCACCAGTTTAATAGAATGGAGGACGGTGTAAAGGACATTAGACATTGGATGCTTATTAACTTCCTTCTGCTTAACTCTGACAAGATAGAAGTACTTGTACTAGGACCACATGCAGCTAGAAGTAGATTTTCTGATTACACAGTAACTCTGGATGGCCTTTCTGTTTCTTCACGTAAAAGACCTCGGGGTGATTATTGACCCCAGTCTTTTATTCGAAACTCACATCGATAACATTAACCGGATAGCTTTCTTCCATCTCAGAAATATTGCTAAGATAAGAAATTTAATGTCACTACATGATGCAGAAAAACTAGTTCATGCTTTTGTTACCTCCAGGTTGGATTATTGTAATGCCTTACTGTCTGGATGTTCCAATAAGTGCATAATCAAGTTCCAGTTAGTTCAAAATGCAGCAACAAGAGTCATTACTCAAACTAGAAGATATGACCACATCACCCCTGTCATGTCCACACTGCATTGGCTCCCAATCAAATTTCATATTGTTTATAAAATCCTACTATTGACCTTTAAAGCACTGAATGGTCTCGTGCCACAGTACCTGAGCGAACTTCTGGTCCTTTATGACCCGCCATGTCTACTTAGATCAAAAGGTGCAGGCTATCTGCTGGTACCTCGTATAGTGAAGGCTACATCAGGGGGCAGAGCCTTTTCTTACAAAGCCCCACAGTTATGGAACAGCCTTCCAACCCCATGCGCACAGGTTACACAGCCAACCACGATATAACTGCTCCTGACCATCACAGAAGTCAAGTCAAGTTTATTTGTATAGCACTTTTAACAACAAACATTGTCGCAAAGCAGCTTTACAGAATTTGAACGACTTAAAACATGAGCTAATTTATCCCTCATCTATCCCCAATGAGCAAGCCTGTGGTGACGGTGGCAAGGAAAAACTCCCTCAGATGACCTGAGGAAGAAACCTCGAGAGGAACCAGACTCAAAAGGGAACCCATCCTCATTTGGGCAACAACAGACAGCCTGACTATAATATTAACAGTTTTAAAAGGTATAACCCTCAACTGTCTTCATGGGGCCGTCCTTCACAGGAGCGGTGCGATAAAACTCCGACCAGACACAGGGCACCAGGATGGATCAAGCAGGTCCGAGGGGCAGAAGAGGCCAGCATCTCAATCCCAGGATCAACATGTAACTCAGAGGGACAGATTTGGGGGGGGGGGGGAGAGAGAGAGAAAGAAAACACGTTGTTAGGTATGCCCTAAAAATGACAAGTATTAAATCTGTGTGGTAGGCTCGCAGAGACGAGAGTCTTTACATCAGGCATAACACACAACAATGGCATGTTAATATGGTAAAATATATCATGACCCTACTCTGGCTGGATGCTTGATTGGGTGATGGGAGCACACTCCTCAGCAATGATGAGATGCAGATGGGACCCTTAGGGCTGGCCAAGACAATTCAGTTACATTTCACCGGGTCTGGGACATGCGACAGAATGTCTGACGGCCGATTCCCTGCAGGCTACGATAGGCAGTCGAGGTCTCCACCCTCTCCACCAAAAGATTTCCTGTTGACTCCATGTAACTCAGAGGGACAGATTTGGGGTGGGGGGGAGGGAAAGAAAACACAGGTGGTTAGGTATGCCCAATGTCACCTGAATAAGTAGGAACAGTATACATATTGCACCGAGTACAAGCAGGGACTCCGGCAACTAACTATGACAGCATAACTAAAAGGAGAGAGCCAGAAGGTAACACAGGCATGAGGGAGCCCCGGGACATAAAGCAGCCAGCCACTACACCGTCAACAAACTCGAGTGAGCAAGCGAGTGGGGACTGACAGCATCCATACATCCCAGTTTACCAAAACACTCTATGTCTGAGGACCCTCCAGATCTACTCCTTTACCTCATAAACACCATTAACAAAAGGCTTGACTAAACAGATATGTTTTCAGCCTAGACTTAAATGCTGAGACTGTGTCTGATTCCTGAACATTACTTGGAAGGCTGTTCCATAACAGTGGGGCTTTGTAAGAAAAGGCTCTGCCCCCCGATGTAGCCTTCACTATACGAGGTACAGTACCAGCAGATAGCCTGCACCTTTTGATCTAAGTAGGCGTGGCGAGGCATAGAGGAGCAGAAGTTCACTCAGGTACTGTGGTGCGAGACCATTTAGTGCTTTAAAGGTCAATAGTAGTATTTTATAATCAATACGAAATTTGATTGGGAGCCAATGCAGTGTGGATAAGACAGGCGTGATGTGGTCATATTTTCTAGTTCTAGTAAGGACTCTTGCTGCTGCATTTTGAACTAACTGGAGCTTGTTTATGCACTTATTGGAACATCCAGACAGTAAGGCATTACAATAATCCAACCTGGAGGTAACGAAAGCATGGACTAGTTTTTCTGCATCATGCAATGACATTAAATTTCTTATCTTTGCAATATTTCTGAGATGAAAGAAAGCTATCTGGGTGATGTTATCAATGTGAGCTTCGAATGAAAGACTGGGGTCAATAATCACTCCGAGGTCTTTTACTGCTGCACGTGAAGAAACAGAAAGGCCATCCAGAGTTACTGTGTAATCAGAAAACTTGCTTCTAGCTGTATGTGGTCCTAGTACAAGTACTTCAGTCTTGTCAGAGTTAAGCAGAAGGAAATTAATAAGCATCCAGTGTCTAATGTCCTTAACACATTCCTCAATTCTATTAAGCTGGTGTCTCTCATCAGGTTTTGCAGAGACATACAACTGTGTGTCATCAGCATAACAGTGGAAACTAATACAATGTTTACGAATAATATCGCCCAGAGGTAACATATATAGAGAAAAAAGCAGTGGACCCAAGATAGAACCTTGTGGAACACCAAACTTTACCTCGGTACGTCTAGAAATATCACCATTTATATCAACATACTGATAACGATCAGTTAGATAAGACCTGAGCCAGGAGAGGGCCATTCCCTTAACTCCCACAACATTTTCTAGTCTATCCAGAAGAATGGAATGATCAATGGTATCAAATGCTGCACTAAGGTCAAGCAACACAAGTAGCGAGACACAGCCCTGATCAGACGCCAACAGTAGGTCGTTTACTACTTTAACCAGTGCTGTCTCTGTGCTATGATGAGGTCTAAATCCTGACTGATACATTTCATGGATGTTATTCCGATGTAAATATGAGCATAACTGCTGTGCCACAGCTTTTTCAAGGATCTTGGAGATAAAGATCCTTCATTGATGGAAACTTGAGTGCAAAACTGTTCATGATAACTGCAGTCCTAAAGTTAGCAAGACAACTGTAGTCCTCAGCCATAAAAGCATTACTGTAAGAGTCCAGAGCATCCTCCAGGTATAACCCTCAACTGTCCTCATGGGGCCCTCCTTCACAGGAGCGGTGCGATAAAACTCCGACCAGACACAGGGCACCAGGATGGATCAAGCAGGTCCGAGGGGCAGGAGAGGCCAGCATCTCAATCCCAGGACCAACATGTAACTCAGAGGGACAGATTGGGGGGGGGAAGAGAGAGAGAAAGAAAACACATGTTAGGTATGCCCTAAAAATGACAAGTATTAAATCTGTGTGGTAGGCTCGCAGAGACGAGTGTCTTTACATCAGGCATAACACACAACAATGGCATGTTAATATGGTAAAAAATATATATCATGACCTGCTCTGGCTGGATGCTTGATTGGGTGATGGGAGCACACTCCTCAGCAATGATGAGATGCAGATGGGACCCTTAGGGCTGGCCAAGACAATTCAGTGACATTTCACCGGGTCTGGGACATGCGACAGAAAGTCTGATGGCTGATTCCCTGCAGGCTATGATAGCCAGTCGAGGTCTCCACCCTCTCCACCAAAAGATTTCCTGTTGACTCCATGTAACTCAGAGGGACAGATTTGGGGTGGGGGAGGGGAGGGAAAGAAAACACAGGTTGTTAGGTATGCCCAATGTCATCTGAATAAGTAGGAGCTGTATACATATTGCACTGAGTACAAGCAGGGACTCCGGCAACTAACTATGACAGCATAACTAAAAGGAGAGAGCCAGAAGGTAACACAGGCATGAAGGAGCCCAGGGACATAAAGCAGCCAGCCACTACGCCATCAACAAACTCGAGTGAGCAAGCAAGTGGGGACTGACAGCATCCATACATCCCAGTTTACCAAAACACTCTATGTCTGAGGACCCTCTAGATCTACACCTTTACCTCATAAACACCATTAACAAAAGGCTTGACTAAACAGATATGTTTTCAGCCTAGACTTAAATGTTGAGACTGTGTCTGATTCCCGAACATTACTTGGAAGGCTGTTCCATAACTGTGGGGCTTTGTAAGAAAAGGCTCTGCCCCCTGATGTAACTTTCACTATACGAGGTACCAGCAGATAGCCTGCACCTTTTGATCTAAGTAGGCATGGCGGGTCATAGAGGAGCAGAAGTTCACTCAGGTACTGTGGTGCGAGACCATTTAGTGCTTTCAAGGTCAATAGTAGTATTTTATAATCAATACGAAATTTGATTGGGAGCCAATGCAGTGTGGATAACTCTCTCTGCTGCGACAACACAGTTTTGCCGCGTCTCGTACGCACCTCGTCACAGCTGTCTCATCTCGTTTCAAGTACTGTCTAAGTTTTTTTTTTGTCTAAGTTTGTCTAAGTCCGTCTAGTGTCTCTCGTTTGTCAATTATGGCAAAAATCCCTGGATTAATCATTGCCCTAGCAATCATCACGCATCTGATGACCTGCGATGGTCTTACAGTGCAACCGGTGATAGATGGAAGGGTACTCACCTACAGCCGAGAAGACCAGCTATCATTACAGGACTGTATGCCAAGTAACATCAAGCCAGCGGCAGCGGAAACATTACCCCCGGAGCTCCGACCCAGGAAAAGGGGCAAACGGGGAGGAATCCGCAGTAGGATTAGAAGACATCCCTTTAAACCACCTCTCCCTTCCATCATCTTGGCAAACATCCGGTCCCTCCGCAACAAGATGGATGTGCTACATGCTCGATGCCGCCTGGAAAGGGCTTTTAGAGACACCTGCATTATTGCCCTGACCGAGACCTGGCTGGATGGGATGACCTCCAAAAACGAGGTAACCCTAGATGGCTTCACCATCATCGGGTCAGACAGGACGGCTCAATCAGGGAAGATGCGGGGTGGGGGAGTGTGTCTTTACATCAATGACAGATGGTGTACTGATATCAAGGTCCATCAAAAGATATGTACACTGAATATTGAGATATTGACTGTGTCTCTATGCCCCCACTAGCTCCCCCGAGAATTCCCCACTGTTGTGACTAGCTGTGTTTACATTCCCCCAGACGCTAACACCAACAGGGCATCTGAGCTGGTTGCTAAAGAAGCTAACTTGATGCTTGCTAAGTACCCTGGGGCTCCGGTGCTTATAATGGGGGATTACAATAAATGCAGACTGGACACTATTTTACCAACATTTCAACAGTATGTTGACATCCCCACCAGAAAGGATAACATTCTGGACTTATGTTACGGCAACATCGCCAACACTTTCAGGACACGCTCATATCCTCCACTTGGACTCGCAGACCACAACATGATCTGTTTACTTCCGGTATACAAACAGGAACTCAAAAGACTCAAACCAGAGACCTACAGCGCCCCCCAATGGACGGAGGACGCCACTGCTCAACTCCAAGGCTCTCTGGCATGCACCAACTGGGACACGTTTGATGGAGAACCACTAGATGACAAGGTATCCATCATCACAGACTACATAAATTTCTGCATCCAGACCACTATACCAGTAAAGAAATTAAAAAAATACCCAAACTCTAAACCTTGGATTACACCTCAGCTAAAGAAAAATTTGAAAGAAAAACACAGAGCTTTCAAGACAAAGGACTGGGCAGCACTCAGAGCAGCAAACAGGGACATAAAAAATGAAATCTTCAAAGCCAAACTACAATATAAAAATAAACTGGAACAACAATTCGGTTCCATGAACACCAGCCAAGCCTTCCAGATGGCCAAAACAATGACTGGTAGCACCCCTAAACCCAGCACTCCAATCTTGCCCGAGCAAGGACATTAAATTGAACATCATCTTTAACCGGTTTGATACAGATGATTTCACAGAAGAATGCCGCAGACAGCTGGATGCACTCCCTCCGCTGGACCCAAATGAACCAGCCCCCTTCTCAGAGGAGGATGTTAGGCGGCAGCTGAGGAAATGCAAGCCAGGCAAGGCCCCAGGGCCCAATGGGATCTCAGCCAGGGTGCTTAAGACCTGTGCAAACGAACTCTCTGCCATAATCCATTCTCTCTTCTGTGAAGCCTACCATCAATGTAAAATTCCCACCCCCTGGAAAACAGCCACAATAATCCCAGTACCCAAGAAACCCTGACCCAAAGAGCCCAATGACTACCGTCCTATTGCCCTCACTTCCATCCTGATGAAGTGCCTGGAGTATCTGCTGCTTAACACAATCTTGCCACATCTGCCAACATTTGGACCCCCTCCAATTTGCCTATAAGGCCAGGAGAGGCACCGAGGATGCTGTTGCTTGCCTGCTGCACCTCTTCCAACAACACCTGGACTCCCCAGGCATGACTGCCAGGATTCTGTTTGCAGACTTCAGCTCTGCATTCAACACAGAGACACCTGCTGATCCAAAAACTGTCCCACCTCAACGTCCCCGCTCGTCTGATCCATCTCCTCCACAACTTCCTCACAAACAGACAACAGGCTGTACAGGTGAGCACAAAAACCACACCTGTACTCACCTCCAACACAGGAGCTCCGCAGGGTTGTGTCTTAAGCCCTTTTTTATATACTCTATACACTAATGACTGTGTCAGCCCTTCATCCAACACCATATATCTCAAATATGCAGATGATACAGCTATTCTTGGCCTCATCACAGACACTCTTTCAATACAACAATACAACCACACAATCTCACACTTTGCCAAATTGTGTGAAAATAATTTCCTCAAACTTGATGTTAACAAAACAAAAGAAATGGCATTTGGTTCCCCACGACCCCTCCACCCCATCACCATTAAAAATGAAACAGTAGAGACAGTAGATCATTTCAAATACTTAGGACTCACTATTGACAATAAACTCACCTTCGAACAACATACAATGGACATTCACAAAAAAGGAAACCAAAGACTGTCAGCAGTACGCAAGCTCAAAGGCCTCCATGTTGCCCCCCCACCTACTTCTACTACTGTATTCCAGTATTGTTCAACCTGTTCTCTTGTACTGTTCCACATGATTTTTCAATATGCTCACTGTCAAAAACCGCAACAGACTCTTTCAGATAACCAATATTGCCACCAAACTAATCGGTCTGCCCACTCCAAATCTGCAAGACCAAAACTACAAGGCCATCACACGTATTGCACATGCAATATCCCTGGACTTTACCCACCCACTAAATCGGTACTTCTCACTTCTCCCCTCAGGTAAAAGGTACTGCAGTATAAGGCCAAGTTTACATTAGACCGTATCTGTCTCGTTTTCTTCGCGGATGCACTGTCCGTTTACATTAAAATGCCTGGAAACGCCGGGAAACGGGAATCCGCCAGGGTCCACGTATTCAATCCAGATCGTGTCTGGTCCGGTGCTGTGTAAACATTGAGAATACATGGATACGCGGATACGCTGTGCTGAGCTCTAGCTGGCGTCGCCATTGGACAACATCACTGTGACATCCACCTTCCTGATTCGCTGGCATTGGTCATGTGACGCGACTGCTGAAAAACGGCGTGGACTTCCTCCTTGTATCACCTTTCATTAAAGAGTATAAAAGTATGAAAATACTGCAAATACTGATGCAAATACTGCACATTGTGTAGTTATGATTGTCTTTAGGCTTGCCATCCTTCCACTTGCAAGTGGTAAGTGACGCGCATGCCCGATATGCACGGAGATCACACACACACAGCGGCTCAGTCCCGAATCACTGCTCGTGCACTTCACTCGCATGCTCTGTGAGCTGCGCAGGGACGGAGTGCGCACCCTCCAGAGGGCACTTGCTGTTCAGGGCGGGGTGATTTGGAGCGCAGGATGCCTGCGGAGCCGAGCGTATCCGTGTATTGGCGTTGCTGTGTGCATGCGAATCGTGTATTGGCGTTGCTGTGTGCACGCTAATCGTTTTAAAAACGTTAATCTGATGATCCGCTGATACGGTCTAATGTAAACCCCACCTAAGATGCAATAAGGCCCGTTTCAGCAGAAGCTTAATCCCCTCAGCCATTCAAATGATAAATAAAACATCCAAGAAACAACCATGTTAATGTGTATGCCCCCCCCCCCCCCCCCCAGGATCCCCTCAGCCATCCAAATGATAAATAAAACATCCCAGAGATAACCAGGTCAATGTGTATGCCCCCCCCCTGCCCCAAATGTATACATGTTTCTCTCTTTTTTGTAGATCCAAATGTATCTGTGACAATGTCTGTGTGTCTGTGACTATGTATATATGTCTCTACTGTATGTGTGAAAACAGTCTATGTATACACTAAGCTTAATCCCCTCAGCCATTCAAATGATAAATAAACATCCCAGAAATAACCATGTTAATGTGTCAGTCTATGTATACACTAAGCTTAATCCCCTCAGCCATTCAAATGATAAATAAAACATCCCAGAAATGTATATCAATAAAACATCCCAGTCTATGTATACACGCCTGTGACCATGTCCATGTGTTTGTGATTATGTATGTCTCTACTGTATGTATGAAACAGCCCTTAAAACGTGCTATGAAATGTATGTAAACTGTGAAAAAGAATTTCCCTAAGGGGACTGTAAAATAAACTAACTAACTAACTAATAAGACAGGCGTGATGTGGTCATATTTTCTAGTTCTAGTAAGGACTCTTGCTGCTGCATTTTGAACTAACTGGAGCTTATTTATGCACTTATTGGAACATCCAGACAGTAAGGCATTACAGTAATCCAACCTGGAGGTAACGAAAGCATGGACTAGTTTTTCTGCGTCATGCAATGACATTAAATTTCTTATCTTTGCAATATTTCTGAGATGAAAGAAAGCTATCCGGGTGATGTTATCAATGTGAGTTTCGAATGAAAGACTGGGGTCAATAATCACTCCGAGGTCTTTTACTGCTGCACGTGAAGAAACAGAAAGGCCATCCAGAGTCACTGTGTAATCAGAAAACTTACTTCTAGCTGTATGTGGTCCTAGTACAAGTACTTCAGTCTTGTCAGAGTTAAGCAGAAGAAAATTAATAAGCATCCAGTGTCTAATGTCCTTAACACATTCCTCAATTCTATTAAGCTGGTGTCTCTCATCAGGTTTTGCAGAGACATACAACTGTGTGTCATCAGCATAACAGTGGAAACTAATACAATGTTTACGAATAATATCACCCAGAGGTAACATATATAGAGAAAAAAGCAGTGGACCCAAGGCAGAACCTTGTGGAACACCAAAGTTTACCTCAGTACGTCTAGAAATATCACTATTTATATCAACATACTGATAACGATCAGTTAGATAAGACCTGAGCCAGGAGAGGGCCATTCCCTTAACTCCCACAACATTTTCTAGTCTATCCAGAAGAATGGAATGATCAATGGTATCAAATGCTGCGCTAAGGTCAAGCAACACAAGTAGTGAGACACAGCCCTGATCAGACGCCAACAGTAGGTCGTTTACTACTTTAATCAGTGCTGTCTCTGTGCTATGATGAGGTCTAAATCCTGACTGATACATTTCATGGATGTTATTCCTATGTAAATATGAGCATAACTGCTGTGCCACAGCTTTTTCAAGGATCTTGGAGATAAAAGGGAGGTTTGATATTGGCCGATAATTGGACAGCTGACAGGGATCAAGGTCAGGTTTTTTAATCAGGGGTTTGATAACTGCTAGTTTAAAGGATTTGGGTACATAGCCAATCGTAAGAGAAGAATTTATTATTTTTAGAAGCGGTTCAATTACTCCAGGCATTATCTGTTTGAATAGATGTGTAGGTAAGGGATCGAGTACGCAAGTTGAGGCTTTTGATGTAGAGATTAATGAAAGTAATTCAGTTTCTTTAAGGGGAGTAAAACATTCTAACTGATGATCTGATACAGTTATATAGGTCACTACAAGGTCACTTTCATTGTCTGACCTTAAATTAGTAGTTTGAATTTTTTGTCAGATATTCTCAATTTTGTCATTAAAAAAATTCATGAAGTCGTTGCTACTACAAACTGCAGGTGTGCATGTGTCGATAGTGGACTTATTCCTGGTTAATTTTGCTACAGTATTAAATAGGAATCTAGGATTATTTTTGTTATCTTCTATTAGGGAGGAGAAATATGTTGATCTCGCAGCACTAAGAGCTTTTCTATACTTCAGGAAGCTCTCCTTCCAAGCTAATTTGAACACTACCAATTTTGTTTGACGCCATTTACGTTCCAATTTTCGAGTGGTCTGTTTTAATGTGCGAGTGTCATCATTATACCAGGGTGCTAATTTTTTGTCTCTGCCCATTTTCCTTTTTAGAGGAGCTACATTATCTAAAGTATGGTGGAATGTTGACTCTAAGCATTCAGTTGCCTGATCAAGTTCTGCAGGGGCTGACAGTGACCCAATCAAAGTTGACAACTCTGGGAGATCATTTATAAAGCTCTGTGTAGTAGTTGACGTGAAAGTACAGTGGTGCTTGAAAGTTTGTGAACCCTTTAGAATTTTCTATATTTCTGCATAAATATGACCTAAAACATCATCAGATTTTCACACAAGTCCTAAAAGTAGATAAAGAGAACCCAGTTAAACAAATGAGACAAAAATATTATACTTGGTCATTTATTTATTGAGGAAAATGATCCAATATTACATATCTGTGAGTGGCAAAAGTATGTGAGCCTCTAGGATTAGCAGATAATTTGAAGGTGAAATTAGAGTCAGGTGTTTTCAAATCAATGGGATGACAATCAGGTGTGAGTGGGCACCCTGTTTTATTGAAAGAACAGGGATTTATCAAAGTCTGATCTTCACAACACATGTTTGTGGAAGTGTATCATGGAACGAACAAAGGAGATTTCTGAGGACCTCAGAAAAAGTGTTGTTGATGCTCATCAGGCTGGAAAAGGTTACAAAACCATCTCTTAAGAGTTTTGACTCCATCAATCCACAGTCAGACAGATTGTGTACAAATGGAGGAAATTCAAGACCATTGTTACCCTCCCCAGGAGTGGTCAACCAATAAAGATCACTCCAAGAGCAAGGCGTGTAATAGTCGGCGAGGTCACAAAGGACCCCAGGGTAACTTCTAAGCAACTGAAGGCCTCTCTCATATTGGCTAATGTTAATGTTCATGAGTCCACCATCAGGAGAACATTGAACAACAATGGTGTGCATGGTAGGGTTGCAAGGAGAAAGCCATTGCTCTCCAAAAAGAACACTGCTGCTCATCTGCAGTTTGCTAAAGATCATGTGGACAAGCCAGAAGGCTATTGGAAAAATGTTTTGTGGATGGATGAGACCAAAATAGAACTTTTTGGTTTAAATGAGAAGCATTATGTTTGGAGAAAGGAAAACACTGCATTCCAGCATAAGAACCTTATCCCATCTGTGAAACATGGTGGTGGTAGTATCATGGTTTGGGCCTGTTTTGCTGCATCTGGGCCAGGACGGCTTGCCATCATTGATGGAACAATGAATTCTGAATTATACCAGTGAATTCTAAAGGAAAATGTCAGGACATCTGTCCATGAACTGAATCTCAAGAGAAGGTGGGTCATGCAGCAAGGCAACGACCCTAAGCAGACAAGTCGTTCTACCAAAGAATGGTTAAAGAAGAATAAAGTTAATGTTTTGGAATGGCCAAGTCAAAGTCCTGACCTTAATCCAATCGAAACGTTGTGGAAGGACCTGAAGCGAGCAGTTCATGTGAGGAAACCCACCAGCATCCCAGAGTTGAAGCTGTTCTGTACGGAGGAATGGGCTAAAATTCCTCCAAGCCGGTGTGCAGGACTGATCAACAGTTACTGGAAACATTTAGTTTCAGTTATTGCTGCACAAGGGGGTCACACCAGATACTGAAAGCAAAGGTTCACATACTTTTGCCATTCACAGGTACGTAATATTGGATCATTTTCCTCAATAAATAAATGGCCAAGTATAATATTTTTGTCTCATTTGTTTAACTGGGTTCTCTTTATCTACTTTTAGGACTTGTGTGAAAATCTGATGTTGTTTTAGGTCATATTTATGCAGAAATATAGAAAATTCTAAAGGGTTCACAAACTTTCAAGCACCACTGTACGTTTAATACAGTAGCGTGGTGAGGTGCATATATTATTACTCAGACATAGTTTGAATGAGATGAGATAATGATCTGAGATAACTTCAGACTGTGGAAGTATGACTATATTGTCTACGTTTAATCTGAATGTTAGTATTAGATCAAGGGTGTGACCACCATTATGGGTCGGTCCTATGACATTCTGCTTAATCCCGACTGAATCTAAGATGGACACAAATGCTGTTTTTAAAGGGTCTTCTGGGTTATCGAAGTGAATATTAAAATCTCCGACAACTAAAGCTTTGTCTAAGGAAATAACCAGATCTGAGATAAAATCTGCAAATTCAGAAAGAAACTCAGAATATGGCCCCAGGGGCCTGTAAATAATAAGCAATGGAATTAACTGGGTAGACTTATTTTTCGAGGCTACATACATTATATGAGTATGAAGAACTTCAAATGTATTAAATTTATAACCAGGTTTTTGTGTTACACCTAGATAATCATTATAAATAACCACAACGCCTCCTCCTCTGCCAGTTAGACGAGGCTGGTGTATATAGCTGTATCCAGGAGGACTCGCTTCATTTAATGCTATATATTCATTTGGCTTAATCCATATTTCAGTTAAACAAAGTACATTAAACTCCTGATCAGTAATGAGTTCATTAACCATTAGCGCTTTAGATGTAAGAGATCTAATATTTAATAGCCCCACCTTTAGATCAAAGGTGCTGGCAGCAGCTGTACAGTCAGTATGATCTAATTTTATATTGATTAGGTTACTGGAACAAACTCTCTGAAAATTTCTACCTTTTTGTTGAGCTCGGGGAACAGACACAGTCTCGATGTAGTGGACCCTGAGTGACGACTCTGTGCAGCTAGCAGACAGTCGGTTTAGCCTGTTCGTCTGCTCCCTGGCCTTGGCTCTGGATTGTCAGAAATTAACTAGGCCTGTTCTGAGACTATGACCTATGCTGCAGGAAATGAGAGCAGCACCTTCCCGAGTGGGATGGATACCGTCCCGCCCTAACAGGCCAGCAGTGCCCTCAAAATTAGCCCAATATATTAGCCCAATATAAAGCCCACACTGTTTTCAGAGCACCACCTGGACAGCCAGCAGTTCAGCGACCATAACCTGCTGTAAGCTACATCGCCACGCCGCATTGGGATGGGGCCAGAGCGTACTACAGCATCGGACATCGCCTTCGCTAATTTAAACACCTCTACAAAGTTACTCTTAGTAACCTCAGACTGACGAAGGCGTATATCATTAGCTCCTGCATGGATAACTATCTTTGAGAACCTGTGCTTGCATAGGACCCTAAGGTTACCTGCTATGTCTGGCGCCCTGGCTCCCGGTATACACCTGACTAAAGCTGCTGGTGCCCCTAAAGGCTGGGCTAATTTCACATGCCGTATGATAGAGTCCCCTATAACCAGAGCTCTTTCAGGTTTCTCAGCAGGTGCATCACTAAGGAGAGCAAACCTGTTCGGCACATGACGCGGAGAGGAGTGGTGCTCCCATGGGCGAGCCTCAGTGGTAGCTTTGGCTCTACGCTTATGCCACCGAGCCGTCACCCATTCGCCCCGCTGTAAGGGCTGTAATGCCGGAGTTGGGGGATTACTAACTCCACCTAGGGCATCCAGACTTTCCCCTACAGAAGCTATACTGTTCTCACGCTCACTAACCTGCTCTAAAGCCTGGACATGCGCTTTTAGCACAGTAATCTTCTCCATCAGAGAGCTAACTAATCTGCACTTATCACAAATAAAGCTAATAAAGCTATCGCTAGCGACGGAGGAAGAATGACTAAACATCCTGCACTCAGCACACTGAACAGGCAGAAGGTGTGCCATGATGAAAAGATTCACGTACCTTAAACCAAGATCTGTTGATATTAAAGCAGATCCGATGTGGATAGCCTCCACTTGTGGTCTTTACACAGGAGGAGAGAAAAAGAAACAGAAGTGCGAACAGCATGCCTGAGCGCTTCTCTGGCAGTCACACAGCAGTCACTGAGTGCTATACAAGTGTTATGCGAGGAGCATTGGACTGATGCTCAATCACACATCTCAGAAATAATGTAGTAAACAACACATTTCCTGATTATGTAGCATTCTTTGCATGAGTTTCAAGCTGTCAACTTGGGTTTTTTGATTATTCCTATTTTTTGCAATTATTCATACATATTAGAATTCTATATACCGTAACTGTTATATTTCTGAGTTATGAAAGCACTTAAATCACTGTATTTAAATGCGCTATGAAACTGCTTCTGATATAGCACTTGTATAGCACTATATCTGATTTTTTTTTTTTAATGATTTTATTACATGTGCAATTTAAAGCACTCTCATTGCAATTTATAAAAGCCTATCTTTGCGCTATGCCCATGGTCCCGGGGTGTTCACAATACTTAAGAACCGCCTCCTTGTTTAAAGTCGTTCATGCCATAAATTTATGCATGACATATCGGCGGGCGTGCTGAGTCATTCATCGAGCCATGCCACCCACCCTCAGGGGGGAGGGGTTAACCGCAGGGGATTATCGATACAGCTGATTACACCCAGCCTCATCCTCGAACTTGCCATTCGCGTCGGTGTTCTTGCATGGTGCGGTAGTGTTATTGTAGAGCAGAAAAGTGTGCTTGCATAGTGCAGCAGTGTTCTTGTAGAGCGGAAAAGTGTGCTTGCATAGTGCAGCAGTGTTCTTGAAGAGTGGAAAAGTGTGCTTGCAGTTGGATGGATCGCCACATAGGGTCAAGCCTAAGCTGGAAACCATCATTAGGCGTAGGGCCTACACTTCTTGAGGTACCATAAGTGGGCCCATTTACATCCATTTTAATTATTGTAAAGCAGATTAAAGTGAAATTCTCATCCTTAGGCCCTTAGAGGAATAGGTCAGGTGTTAATATCAGTTTGAATTAATTAATGATTTTAAAAAATTAATATCACTTTGAGTTACATTGAGGTTATGCCTTTGGCTTTGCTTTGAAGCATTTGCAAATATGACACTAGGTGGCGAAATCAGTAATGACCAAGGACTAATGGACGAGATAGTCGATTTAATGTGCAACAAGTCTGGACAAGCTTTTTCTTTTTCCAGAACACCCTAATACCTATATATTACTTTATTTTCATGATGGCATAAGTCATATGGTTATGGGACAGAAACAGCTGGGCCTGTGAGCCGAATTTACTGGCAGTGCTGCCACCTCATGGCGTAATATCATGAGAGACCAGAGAATGGAGGCATAGGTTCATATTTATTTTAGTTAGTTACTATAATCAAATTAAATTTCATGCAAGTCTAAGGAAAACCAGATTCATACAAAAGTCAATGTGTTGTAGATTTTGTTCTGTGCCCGTTTAAGGCACTAATAACTCCAGAAATGCATCCAATCAGAGAGGAGCTAGCCAGCTTGTCCGAATCAAAAACAAAATGGCGATGGCATGCACGTGTCACATATTTTATTCTCGGTGGTATTTCAAGGATTTTACATACTTAACAATGAGGCAACTATCCGCAACTAACCAAAATAAAGGTAATACATATCTTAGAATTGTCCTAGAATTGGAGATGGGAAAACGTAAGGTTGCATCAGCCTGTTGCATTTTATGGTTTGGGGTAAATCCATTACCTAATGAAGACTTGGTAATTTAACTTTGATAATACAGGCGAGTGTAAACAAAAAAGGTATCATTCATCAATGTTTAATGTTATCAGACCTTATTTTTCATATATTCCTAGTTTAATGCACAAAAATGTTTCATGAGTGAAAAAACTACATACAATGATGCACAGTTTCTTCAGCTCCCATACATGTATTCAAAATTCTTATGTGCAGGTATCATGGGCAAGAGAAAGAGAGCTGCTTACATGAGGGAATATCGGAAAAGAAGAGTGTAATTCTTACATGCTTGTCAAAATACAGCTGATAGTCTTGGAGACAAAGATGATTCCTCAACATCAGATAATACTGAGAACTCCACCCATGGTGCTGATGTTAATGATGACATGGAAACAAACTCTGTAATTCATGACGCTAATTATGATGGTCCACAGGTAGAAAGTACTGATGAAGAAGATAATGAATCAGTACAGGTGGACCGTGGTAATGATGGTTACGAGATCAACTGGTTGGATGCCTTGAAGGATCCATACATTCAGAACATTTTGAAAGATGACTTATCTCAGTGTTCAATAGATGAGAATATCCCAACACATAGTCTGAGTGGACTGCTATCAATCTTGAGCAAGTCTTTTCCCTTCCTCCCTAAAGACCTTTGTGCATTGAAACATACAATGAGATGAGTGGATGTGACAGAAGTTGCTGGGGGAGAGTATGTTTACCTTGGAGTTGCACCCGGTCTCATGCAATACATCAAGAGCAATAATGATAATGTTGAAACATTGGCCCTGACAGTGAATGTAGATGGAATACCCTTGTTTGAAAGCAAATCTTCAACTCTCTGGCCCATCCTGGCATCTGTTAATGGGAGTCGCCCATTTGCAGTCGCACAGTGGCTAGGACCTACAAAACCAAACAATGTAGCAGATTTCCTGACTGACTTCATAAAGGAAACAGAAGACCTAAGCACCAACAATTTCACCTCCCAAGACATGGTTTACAGAATCAAGATAAAAGCCTTTGTGTGTAATGCACCTGCTCGGTCTTTCCTTAAGTGCATAACTGGCCACACTGGTTACAATTCTTGTGAGAGGTGTGAAGCACATGGGCAATACTTTGGATCTGTGCGACTGCTAGAAACAGATGCCCCGCTAAGAACAGACATAAAATTTGCTGCTCAAGATTATGAAGACCATCAACAGGGGTTATCGCCTCTTGCAGTCCAATCTCTTGGAATTCCAATGGTCAGTGCTTTTGTACGAGACTATATGCACCTTGTTTGCCTTGATGTAATGAGATGGATGCTGTTGAATTAGAAGAAAGGTAAACAGAACATAAAACGAGGCACTCTGAGTTTGGATACAATCTCAGCAAACCTGAAAAAAATGAGGGACAATGTACCATCACTATTCCAACGACGGCCACATGGGCTTGATGAACTGGAGTACTGGAAAGCAACCGAGTTACGGGTTTTGTTTTGTTTTTTTTGTATGGAGGAGTTGTAGCCCTGACGAGCAACATACCAGAAGCACAGTACCACCATTTCTTGGCACATAGCATGGCCATGAGGATTTTCCTGTCAGAAGTGACAATTACAAATTCTGAGAAGGTGGCATATGCTTGTAATCTGCTGAATGGTTTGTGAAGGAATTGAAGATATACGGTCCCGAGTTTATCACATACAACATCCACAGTCTGATCCACGTCACAGATTATGTCACATATCATGGCATGCCACTCGACAAAATACAGTGGTGCTTGAAAGTTTGTGAACCCTTTAGAATTTTCTATATTTCTGCATAAATATAACCCAAAATGTCATCAGATTTTCACACAAGTCCTAAAAGTAGATAAAGAGAACCCAGTTAAACAAATGAGACAAAAATATTATACTTGGTCATTTATTTATTGAGGAAAATGATCCAATATTACATATCTGTGAGTGGCAAAAGTATGGATTAGCAGTTAATTTGAAGGTGAAATTAGAGTCAGATGTTTTTGTTAGGGTTTTGCTGGGATTCGAACCTGGTTCGTTGGTGTGATGATCCAGCAAACCCCCACTAGGCCACCAGGGGAATGACTCAAATGCAGAGGCGTGAGGCGGAAGTAGAAAAAGTAACAAAAGGTTTATTTATACTATGTACACTATATACAATCCAGGGCAAAACAAAAACAAAGAGTATAATTCAAAAAGAAAAAGGCAAAAATGCAAAAGCTCAGAAGATCCACAAAACACAGTACAAAGGAAACTGGAGATAAACATAACAGCACAAAGACTCCGTGACAAGAGGACTGAACTCAGGGGTATAAATACACAAACTAATTAAGGACACAGGTGAAGATAATTAGGACTAACAGGCAATTAACAAAAAAAAACACAAAACACAGGAACAGTGGCGGCCTCTAGAGGCCAAAATAAATATGACATGAAAAGGAAATAACAGCGGCCTCTAGAGGCCAAAACAGTCCAAGTCCTAACAGGACTCCCCCCCAGGAGCGTCTCCTGACGTTCCCAGGGCGATCCGGATGGGCCAAATGGAAGTCCCGACACAGTTCTTTATCCAGGACATCCCGAGCAGGAACCCAGCAGCGCTCCTCAGGACCATAGCCCTCCCAGTCCACCAGATATTGCAACCCGCCGCGGACCCGGCGGGAGTCAAGCAGGCGATGCACAGTGAACACAGTCTGCCCCTGGAAGATGCGGGGGGGTGGGTGGTTCCTAGGGGCAGGGGCATACGTAGACGTCAGTACAGGCCGCAACAGGGAAACATGGAAAGTGGGGTTGATCCTCAGAGTCCGGGGCAACTGGAGCCGGTAGGAGACAGGGTTCACCCTGCGCACCACCTTGAAGGGGCCAATGTAGCGAGGAGCAAGCTTGCGGTTCTCCACCCGCAGCGGAAGGTCCTTAGTGGACAGCCAAACCCGCTGCCCAGGGCGGAAAGTGTGTGCAGGTCTTCTGTGGCGGTTGGCCTGAGTCTGGTTGGTTCTGGAGGTCTGTATGAGGGTCTTCCTGACCTTGCTCCAGGTCTTGCGACACCATCTCACATATTGGTTGACCGAGGGCACCCCCGCGTCCTCCTCCTGGTCCGGGAACAGAGGTGGCTGGAACCCGAATTGGCACTGGAATGGCGACAGCTTGGTGGCCGATGACTGCAGGGTGTTGTGGGCGTACTCTGCCCATGGCAGCCAGGTGCTCCACGATGTCGGGTTATCCATAGCCAGGCCACGCAGGGTGGTTTCCAGGTCCTGGTTGAGCCTCTCCGTCTGACCATTGGACTGTGGGTGAAACCCAGAGGAGAGGCTGGCAGTGGCTCCGATGACCTTGCAGAACCCGTGCCACACTCGGGAGGAGAACTGGGGCCCTCGGTCTGAGACGATGTCCTGTGGAAGACCAAAGACTCGGAAGACATGATTAAATATAAGTTTCGCTGTTTCAAGAGCAGAGGGGAGTTTGCACAGAGGTATGAAGCGGCAGGCCTTGGAGAATCTGTCAACAATGACCAAAATGACCATGTTACCTTGTGACTCAGGGAGACCCGTGATGAAGTCGACTGCCACGTGGGACCAGGGACGCCGGGGAATGGTCAGAGGATGCAGGAGACCCTGGGGACGCTGTCGTGGGTTCTTGGTTCTGGTGCAAACCTCACAGGACAGGACAAATGACCTTACTTCCTGCTCCATGTTAGGCCACCAGAAGCGTCTTTTCAGGAAGTCCAGGGTCCTCCGAGCTCCCGGGTGGGCGGTGAGAGGGGAAGAGTGACCCCACTGGAGAACCTTGGCCCGGGCTTGATGTGGGACGTACAAGAGGCCTGGTGGCCCCGTCCCAGGACCGGGGTCCTGGCGTTGGGCTCGTCGAACAGCCTCCTCAATACCCCAGCGGACAGGGGCCACAATCCGAGACACCGGGATAATAGGCCCGACTTCATTCTCCCTGTTAGTGGCAGAGAACAGCCTGGACAGTGCGTCAGGTTTGGTGTTCTTGGAACCGGGACGGTACGAGAGGGTGAAGTCAAACCGACTGAAAAACAGGGCCCACCTAGCCTGTCGAGGGTTCAGTCTCTTGGCTTGCTGGAGGTACTCCAGGTTCTTGTGGTCAGTCCAAACCAGGAATGGATGTTGCGCTCCCTCCAGCCAGTGCCTCCACTCCTCAAGGGCCAGTTTGACCGCTAGCAGTTCTCGATCCCCCACATCGTACCGGGACTCCGCAGGACTCAGGCGGTGAGAGAAGTAAGCGCAGGGGTGCAGCTTTCCTTCCGAACGTTGAGAGAGTACCGCGCCGACACCACTGTCCGAGGCGTCCACCTCCACGATGAATGGTTGGGAGGTGTCCGGGAGGACCAGAATGGGTGCCGTGCAGAAGCGGGCCTTGAGGTCTTTGAACGCCTTTTCTGCCTGAGGAGACCAGCCATAAGATCCACCTGTCCCTTTGGTGAGGTCTGACATGGGTGCTGCCACAGAACTGAAGTTCCTGATGAACTTGCGGTAGAAGTTAGCGAATCCTAAGAACCGCTGAACCTCCTTAACGGACTTGGGAGTAGGCCAGTCCCGGACGGCCAGGGTCTTGGCAGGGTCCATTTGGAGTTGGCCTGTCCGTACAATAAATCCCAGAAAGGAGACCTCGGGAACATGAAATTCGCATTTCTGGGCCTTGGCGAACAGATTGTTCTGCAGCAGCCTCTGGAGAACCTGGCGGACATGGTGGCGGTGCTCCTGCACGGTCTTGGAAAAGATAAGGATGTCATCGAGGTAGACAAAGACGTACAGGTTAATCATGTCCCTTAAGACGTCGTTGATTAGGGCCTGAAAAACAGCTGGTGCGTTGGTGAGTCCGAAGGGCATCACCTGGTATTCGTAGTGCCCAGACGGGGTGTTAAAGGCAGTCTTCCACTCGTCTCCCTGTCGGATACGGATGAGGTGGTATGCGTTCCGTAGGTCCAACTTGGTGAAGACAGTGGCGCCTTGGAGCAGGTTGAAAGCAGTGGACATCAGCGGAAGGGGATATCGGTTGCGCACAGTGATCTTGTTCAGGCCCCTGTAGTCAATACATGGTCGAAGCCCCCCATCCTTCTTGCCGACAAAGAAGAAGCCGGCACCAGCAGGTGAGGTGGAGGGTCGAATGAACCCAGAGACCAGGGCGTCTTTGAGGTATTCCTCCATGGCCTTGCATTCTGGCTGAGAGAGGGAAAACAGTCTGCCACGAGGAGGGGTAGTCCCAGGGAGCAAGTCGATGGCACAGTCGTAGGCCCGGTGCGGAGGAAGAATGGCGGCCCTGCTCTTGCTGAATACCTCCTTGAGATCCCAGTACTCTGTGGGAACTTGAGATAACTCGGTGAGATCAGGGGGCTCGGCAGGAGACACAGGAGAGCTAGAGAGCAGACAAGAGGCATGGCATGCAGGGCCCCATTCCACAACCTGGCTTGTTACCCAGTCTATGCGAGGGTTGTGGCGAGTAAGCCAAGGAAGGCCTAGAATAACTGGGAACTCAGGTGAAGGAATTAGGTGCAGGGATATTTCTTCCTTGTGACCTTGAGACTGGAGGAAGACTGGAGAAGTAACTTGAGTGACTCTACCATCACCTAACGCTTGGCCATCGAGGGCAGACACAGACAGAGGGACTTCAAGAGGTGCAGTAGGTATATTGATGCTTTGGGAGAAGTGAATATCCATAAAGTTCCCAGCCGCCCCTGAGTCTATCAAAGCTTGACAAGAGTGGACAGACTCACCCCAGGAGATGGAGACCGGGATGTAGATTCCTTGGCCAGGGAGTCCGGGAGAGAGGGTAGGCCCCGTCACAACCCTCCCTCGGCTGGACGGGGCAGTCCTTTTCCCAAGAGTTCGGGACATGATGCTCGGAAGTGACCAGGCTTGCCACAGTAGATGCAGCACTTGTCCCTCCTTCTGCGCTCCCTCTCAGATGCGGAGAGGCGAGTACAACCCACTTGCATGGGTTCTGGACAGTCACTGAAGGAGGTAGACGGTCTCCAGGTAGAGGTAGGGAGGCTGGGGGGGCTCAAGGCTTGGTGGCGTTCTCTCATCCTGTTGTCCAGACGAATAGCATGTGAGATGAGGGTTTCGAGGTCACTTGGGCATCCAATAGAGGCCAGACCGTCCTTGATGGGGTCAGACAGACCATGGTCGAAGGCTGACACCAGGGCAGTCTCGTTCCATCCACTTACTGCTGCGAGTGTTCGGAACGAGATGGCGTAATCTGCGACGCTTCCTCCTTGCCGGATGGACATGAGCTTTCGGGCTGCGTCGGTACTGATGTCTGCCTGATCGAAGACCCAAAGCATCTCTTCAGAAAACAGCTGGAAATCAAAGCACTCAGGTCCCTGTCTTTGCCAGATAGCAGTAGCCCAGGCTCGCGCCTTACCAGCTAATAAGGTGATCACAAAGGCAATCTTGCGGCGATCCGTAGTGTAGGTGGTAGGCTGAAGCTCAAAGGTGAGTTGACACTGGGTAAGGAACTCTCGGCACTCACTGTGCTTGCCATCATACCTCTGTGGTGCAGGAAGGCTGGGTTCGCGAGGTGAAGAAGCCAGCATGGCAGGAGGCACTGGAGCAGGAGTGGGAGCTGGATCAGGAGCAGGAACTGGATCAGGAGCAGGAGATGCAGGCAGAGATGTCAGCTGTGCCAGGGTTTTCCCAATTTGCTGAAGCAGTTCCTCGTGGCGAGCAAGGGCCTCACGTTGGCTGGTGAGCGTACGTCCATGAGCGTCCATGGTCGCTCCGAAGCGTGTCAAAGCTGCCATAATTCCCTGAAGGTTGGCCGGGTAGACAGTTGAAGCAGCCTCTGCTGAGTCGGTCATGACGGAGTCTTTCTGTTAGGGTTTTGCTGGGATTCGAACCTGGTTCGTTGGTGTGATGATCCAGCAAACCCCCACTAGGCCACCAGGGGAATGACTCAAATGCAGAGGCGTGAGGCGGAAGTAGAAAAAGTAACAAAAGGTTTATTTATACTATGTACACTATATACAATCCAGGGCAAAACAAAAAAACAAAAACAAAGAGTATAATTCAAAAAGAAAAAGGCAAAAATGCAAAAGCTCAGAAGATCCACAAAACACAGTACAAAGGAAACTGGAGATAAACATAACAGCACAAAGACTCCGTGACAAGAGGACTGAACTCAGGGGTATAAATACACAAACTAATTAAGGACACAGGTGAAGATAATTAGGACTAACAGGCAATTAACAAAAAAAAACACAAAACACAGGAACAGTGGCGGCCTCTAGAGGCCAAAATAAATATGACACGAAAAGGAAATAACAGCGGCCTCTAGAGGCCAAAACAGTCCAAGTCCTAACAGTTTTCAATCAATGGGATGACAATCAGGTGTGAGTAGGCACCCTGTTTTATTTAAAGAACAGGGATCTATCAAAGTCTGATCTTCACAACACGTTTGTCGAAGTGTATCATGGCATGAACAAAGGAGATTTCTGAGGACCTCAGAAAAAGCGTTGTTGATGCTCATCAGGCTGGAAAAGGTTACAAAACCATGTCTAAAGAGTTTGGACTCCACCAATCCAGAGTCAGACAGATTGTGTACAAATGGAGGAAATTCAAGACCATTGTTACCCTCCCCAGGAGTGGTCGACCAACAAAGATTACTCCAAGAGCAAGGCGTGTAATAGTCGGTGAGGTCACAAAGGACCCCAGGGTAACTTATAAGCAACTGAAGGCCTCTCTCACATTGGCTAATGTTAATATTCTTGAATCCACCATCAGGAGAACACTGAACAACAATGGTGTGCATGGCAGGGTTGCAAGGAGAAAGCCCTGATCTCCAAAAAGAACATTGCTGCTCATCTGCAGTTTGCTAAAGATCACGTGGACAAGCCAGACTGCTATTGGAAAAATGTTTTGTGGATGGATGAGACCAAAATAGAACTTTTTGGGTTAAATGAGAAGCATTATGTTTGGAGAAAGGAAAACACTGCATTCCAGCATAAGAACCTTATCCCATCTGTGAAACATGGTGGTGGTAGTATCATGGTTTGGGCCTGTTTTGCTGCATCTGGGCCAGGACGGCTTGCCATCATTGATGGAACAATGAATTCTGAATTATACCAGCGAATTCTAAAGGAAAATGTCAGGACATCTGTCCATGAACTGAATCTCAAGAGAAGGTGGGTCATGCAGCAAGACAACAACCCTAAGCACACAAGTCGTTCGACCAAAGAATGGTTAAAGAAGAATAAAGTGAATGTTTTGGAATGGCCAAGTCAAAGTCCTGACCTTAATCCAATGGAAATGGTGTGGAAGGACCTGAAGTGAGCAGTTCATGTGAGGAAACCCACCAACATCCCAGAGTTGAAGCTGTTCTGTACAGAGGAATGGGCTTAAATTCCTCCAAGCCGGTGTGCAGGACTGATCAACAGTTACCGCAAACGTTTAGTTTCAGTTATTGCTGCACAAGGGGGTCACACCAGATACTGAAAGCAAAGGTTCACATACTTTTGCCACTCACAGATATGGAATATTGGATCATTTTCCTCAATAAATAAATGACCAAGGATGATATTTTTGTCTCATTTGTTTAACTGGGTTCTCTTTATCTGCTTTTAGGACTTGTGTGAAAATCTGATGTTGTTTTGGGTCATATTTATGCAAAAATATAGAAAATTCTAAAGGGTTCACAAACTTTCAAGCACCACTGTAAGTGCTTTCCCCTTTGAGAGCTATCTGGGTACACTAAAGTTTCTCGTCCATGGTGCAGTCAGTCCAATTAGACAGGTGGTCAAGCATCTAGATGAACAAGACCAAAGGAACAATTCAGACCTTGGACGTCAGGAATCACCAGGAGTCTCGAGCGAACTGAGAGATTGAGTTTATCTGCTAGAGGAAGGGAACGATGCGTTAGTTCAAGAAGTGTTGAATAATGGAAGTCCTACCTGCCAAATTCTGAAAAGGGAATGGTCTACCAGCCTCTTTGAATTCCCCGCACCATCTACACGATTTGGCATAATATGCCACTTCACATCAGTCACACATACTCATTTAAAGAGAGTTCCACTTACACAGCTAAAATGCAGAGGACTTATTCTCCCAGTTGGTGATGATGAAGGGGGATTTGCATTGTTGCCAGTGATACACCAAGAAAACTGAACCAACCATAAGAGAGGTTCAATTTCAAAAATATAATACTTGTTAATTTATTTATTGAGGAAAATGATCCAATATTACATATCTGTGAGTGGCAAAAGTATGTGAACCTCTCGGATTAGCAATTATTTTGAAGGTGAGATTAGAGTCAGGTGTTTTCAATCAATGGGATGACAATCAGGTGCAAGTGAGCACCCTGATTTTTTTTTTAGGTTTTTTAAAAATTTATTTTCAGAAGTGACAAATATTTGTATTTATAATTAAAAAAACTGTGCAAACAATTTTTATTTATTTATTTATTTTTGGCCAGATAGTTACTTAATACTGACCTATGGCTCATAGTGGTGACTTATTCAGGATATGATCGGTAATATTTCCAATTCTGGCATTGTTTATTCTGATCACAATGTAAGAAGGAAATGAATTATATACAGTGGTGCTTGAAAGTTTGTGAACCCTTTAGAATTTTCTATATTTCTGCATAAATATGACCTAAAACATCATCAGAGTTCTGGACAACTACAATAATGCTTTTATGGCTGAGGACTACAGTTGACTTGCTAACTTTAGGACTGCAGTTGTCATGAACAGGTTTGCACTCAAGTTTTCATCAATGAAGAGTTATAACATCAACAAAACAGACTTCATTTTAAAACTGTTAAAATGTTATAATCACTTTGTCTGTTATCACCCAAATGAAGATGGGTTCCCTTTTGAGTCTGGTTCCTCCTTCCTCATGTCATCTGAGGGAGTTTTTCCTTGCCACTGTCACCACAGGCTTGCTCATTGGGGATAGATTAGGGATAAAATTAGCTCATGTTTAAAGTCATTAAAATTCTGTAAAGCTGCTTTGCGACAATGTCTATTGTTAAAAGTGCTATAAAAGTAAACTTGACTTGACACATTCCTCAATTTTATTAAGCTGGTGTCTCTCATCTGGCTTTGCAGAAACTACAACTGCACGTCATCAGCATAACAGTGGAAACTAATACCATGCTTACAAATAATATTACCCAGAGGTAACATATAAAAAGAAAAAAGCAATGGGCCTAAGACGGAACCATGTGGAACACCAAACTTTACCTTAGTATGCAAAGGAAAATGGCCATTTACATCAACAAACTGACAGTGATCAATTAAATAAGACCTGACCCCGATAGCAGAGGGTCGTTGAAACAACGTAGAGTTTTGGTCAGAATGGTCGGTTTCCGTCGTACGTCAGAAAATCAACGTTGAAACGGCGCCGTGAAACGTCGATTTCTCCGCCGTCTGAGAGGGTCGATTTATCACCGTTGAATCAACGTGGGTAAAGGTTGATCTGTCGACCGTCAGAGAAGGTTGAATATACGACGTTGAACCATCGTCACTTTTGCCGGCCAGTTTTCAACATTGGTAGGATTGCTCAGAATATAAATTGCCACTAGTGTGTGTCTGTCTGTCTTATGCTGCTTACACATAGACACGAGTAAATGATATAAGTAGGCCTATATAGGCTAAGTGATAATGGCAAGTAAACGATAAGTAAATGATGAAAAAAGGAATAAAACCAATTTAGGTCTACTGTCTGAACTCAGCAATATTTGACCTTCTATGAAAGTTTTTTTTTTTTTTTACAGTTTGTTGATTTCAAGGCATGATTTAAAAAGAAGGGCAGGCCTATTGCGATGTCGTTGGATGACCCATGCTATCCCATAATGCACCGTTGTTTACTGCATGACGTCATTTGCGTTACTGTATACTGGCTGCAGGTTAACTTCAACACTAGTTGGAACGCGACTCTCTTGTGGATCGGCCTGCTGATAGATGCTACTTTTTCATTCATCCCTGGACATCTGGTACGTACCATTATTCAGTCGCTATTAGTAAAGGGAATTTTAAATACAATTTCAAGCAGTTTAAGAAGATGAACTTCAGTCATATCGCCTACGCCATAGGCCTAGGTTGCATGTCGTTGTGAGCCGACCTGTTATTTTGTGTAGCGGCTTTGTGTTTGGGTCACGGCCATGAACTTTAAACATTATCCAGGCTACCAACGCTTTTGTAGTGACCTTTCTTTGAGGTACCACGACCAACTTTGCTTATATTCCCTCAATTCATACAATAAACATGCAGATGCATTGTTTAGCCGAAAACTGGTCATAGTTGTGGTCTTGGAAAAAAAAGCATTTCAATCGAGTATACAGGCCGCGGTTATAACCGGTAGCTAGCCTACACCTAGCTTGTGGGGGCTGGGCTTTGTAACACTGTAGGCCTATGGGTCGCAGCCATTACAACATGAATCCAGGCATTAAAACATTGTTGGTGTTAAAACAGAACTTTCTATAAAACAATTGTTTGATCTGTGTGTGTGTGTGTGTGTGTGTGTGTGTAAGGTTATTTCAAATGTAATGGCGTAAATGTGTGTGTGCGTGCGTGTGTCCACTTGAAACAAACATGCAGATGCATTGTTTCTGCATGTTTCTTGTATGAGTTGAGGGAATATAAGCAATTTCGTTCGTGGTACCTCAAACAAAGTGGTCACTACAGAAGTAGCCTGGATAATCTTTGAAGTTCATGGCCGCCATGGCTACACAAACGAACAGGTCAGCTCAAAACAACATGCAACCTAGGCCTACATGCTAGATTTAAACTCTAAGTTTTGTAACACTGTAGGCCGATGGGTCGCAGCCATTACAACATTAATCCAAGCATTAAAACATTGTTGGTGTTAAAACAGAACTTTCTGTAAAACAATTGTTTGACCTGTGTGTGTGTGTGTGTGTGTGTGTGTGTGTGTGTGTGTAAGGTTATTTCAAATGTAATGACGTAAATGTTGTCTTTGCCCCCCCCCTATGTTTACCTCAATGGAACCTGAAGACCACTACCACGACATTCCCTCAAAAGGTACTGCAGTCATTTATTTCTTTAGGGGAGAGAATATGGCTTCTTATTGGTCAAAAAGAAGACGTGTTTTGAAGGCTACTGAAATGTTAGAAAGGCAGATTCTGTCCGATTTTGAGTCAGCTCTGCGTAATCATGCTCCTCCAGTCTCTCTTGCTCCTCCAGTCTCTCTTGCTCCTCCAGTCTCTCCCAGGCCTGCATCATCAATGGGTTTAGATGAGGATGGTGGAGATTCTGTTGAGTTGGGAGGGTGCAGTGATGCAGAGTCTGACAGCAGTAGCATGTCTTCAGAGGGTGACAGTCATATTGATGGTGACTCTTTTGAAGAGTCAGGGCTTCACCAAAAATTAAAACACTGGGCTGCATCATTCTCTGTGCCTTTGATTGCCATTACTGCTCTGTTGACCATTTTGAGAACAAGCCACCCTGAACTGCCCCAGGATGCTCGGACCTTATTGGGCACTAAGCCTGCAGTACCATTACAGACTGTAGGTAATGGGGAATACTACCATTTTGGCTTGGCAAAGGGAATTTTGTCCAAATTAAGCACCATCCATTTACCAGATGTTATTCAAACAATAAGACTTCAATTTAACATCGATGGTCTCCCTATTTTCAAAAGCACCAAGCTTCAGTTTTGGCCTATTTTGGCACTGATTGATTGCGATTACACCAGAACACCGTTTTTAGTTGGCATCTTTTGTGGCCCTGGAAAACCCTCCAATGTGTTTGATTATCTGACGCAGTTTGTTAAAGACCTATCTGCTCTGCTTTGCAGTGGGGTAACATTTGGAGGTAGAAAGCTGAGGGTGGCCATTTCATCCTTCATTTGTGATGCTCCTGCTCGAGCATTTGTAAAACAAATTAAATGCCATAATGGGTACTCCGGATGCGATAAGTGCTATCAGACTGGTATTTGGCAGAAAAAAATGACGTATCCAGACACTGATGTTAGGCTAAGGTCAGACGAGGAGTTTGAAAATATGGTAGATGAGGACCACCACATCAACAGAAGTCCTCTGACTGGTCTGGTGAAAATGGTGTCTGCCTTCCCAATAGATTACATGCATTTATGTTGCCTAGGCGTTACGAAAAAGTTGATACATTTTTGGATGAGGGGGAAAAACTCCACAAGGCAGCCTACAAGAGCCATTAAAGCCATCTCTGAAAAGTTGATACAGCTTCGTCCCTATACTCCAGCTGAATTTGCACGAAAACCCCGTGAACTCGCCGAAATTGATAGGTGGAAAGCGGCAGAGCTGCGGCAATTTATGATTTACAGTGGGCCAGTAGTTCTGAGGGACATTCTTCCACAAGATCTCTATGAAAACTTCATGTTGTTTTCTGTGGCCATGTTTTTGCTACTCACACCAAACATTTCTGAAAGTATGGTTTGTTTTTGCGAAAAATTGTTAATGGCTTTTGTGAAGCATTTTGGAGAGGTGTATGGTAAAGACGAGATTGTGTTTAGCGTACATCAAACAATACATCTGACACATGAGTACCGCCTGTATGGTTCCCTAGACAACATCTCATCCTTTCCTTACGAGAATTATTTGGGTAAACTAAAAAAAAATGCTACGCAAGCCATCTCAACCTTTACAACAGGTTGTCAAACGCCTTTCAGAGGAGCCAGTTCGTTTAGTTCCACCACCACCTACACAACCACAGCTGTTACACCCACACCAGGAGGGCCCATTACCCCAACACTTAAGTTCCGGCCAGCAATTTAAAAAAGTGCATTTCAATGATTTCTGTTTTTCTTCAAAGCAGGGCGATGATTGCCTAGTGATTAAAAATGAAATCGTAATGGTGAAAAACATAATTAAACATTGTGACTCTGTCTTTGTGGTTTACATGAAATTCAAGAGGAGGGAGTCATATTTCCACTATCCTTGCCCCTCCAAAAGCATTGGCTGCTACAGAGTATTTGGCATAGACAGCTGCCTTAACGTTGACCAGCTTGAGGTTGTCCAGGGCAAATGTGTGTTGTTCCCAGATGGAGAGACCTTTGTGGCAATCCCTCTTCGTCACCATTCGTAAACCTATATGGGGAGAAAAAGAAAACACACACACACACACACACACACACACACACACACACACACACACACACACACAAAGAACACATTTACTTTTACATTAGAATCTGGACAGTTGGAGTACTCCAGCTGGATGGCAGGCACTAACTATCCTTTCCATGGAGTGCTTTGTTTTATTATTATTTTTATTATAGATGGCACAGCTTTGGAACTTGGTGGAATTCCAGGACCAGAGTGCAGCAGTTGTGCCGCTCAGCTGGGTGGTAGAGGTGGACGGAGAAGTGGGATGCTACTGGCCACCCTATAGTGGCCAAAAAGCTGAGAAGGCCGCCATGAACTCCATCCCCCCGGGACAAGGATGGCAATTCCACCCAAAAATCAGGGTGCTGACAACCTGTGGTGAGCTGCATAGCTACTTCATTAAACCAATGACAATACTTCAATATTGCATTAAGCCAATATCATTAAGACTGCCTTCCCTTTCAGCCACCTTTGCCAAAGCCAGGTCTTGCCTCAACCGATCGCTGGAGGAAGGCTGCCTTACAGCAGACCTGCAGTCTGATGGTGAGATGGGGCCCAGGAAAAGACGGTAAAAATTCTTTTTAAATCACAACTTGCAGTTATAAGTTCAAGTACAGTTTCGTTTGTGTTTTGAGCTGTGGCAGTAAGGTCCTGTGTTTATTTTAAAGTCCAAACAAAAGGTATTTTGAGGAGGACAGCGAGGAGGAGGCACAACCAAGGCGTAAGGGGAGGAGGCCACCATCTATTGACGCCACTCAGCTGGACAGCGAGTGGCAATTCCCCTCCCTTAATGAAGGTGACTATCTGTACCACTTGTTGTTGTTCTACTGAAGACCTAGAACTTGTCTGAAATAATAATGATTTCATTTCCGTCTTTAGACACCCAGTCAGCCAGTAGACACCCAGCCAGCCAGTTCCTTCACAGCCAGCCATTAACTCATGGTAACTATGCATTTCCTTTATTTATGCCAGAAACTAAAATACCAGTAAGTAAGTGAAGATGTTTTGATCAACTGACTGCTTACTATTTTTCAGATTCACTGCCGTCAGAAACCCCACCAGGCCTTGTACTTAACAGCCAGCCACTAACCCATGGTAACTATACATTGCCTTGATTTATGCCATAAATGACTGAAAAAAAACAAACAAAAAATGTCTATGTACTGTAGATGTGTTTTAAACTAAATGTGAACAAAATTGTACTCTCTGACATTTCAGCTTCACCTCTGCCGTTGCGACAGGTGAACAATCAGTTGCTGCGTGGTGAGTCCACAACTGTATTCACTGGTCATAAATTACCAGCAATGTGAAATAAAACTCCAAATGTTTGGTGTTACTTAACAGACATGGCCATCAACACAGTCATTGCTCTCCTTGGCCAGCTGAGGGAGGGAAACTGACTGCTTACTATTTTTCAGATTTACCGTCGTCAGAAACCCCGCCAGGCCCCCCAGTCAGCCACTAACCCATGGTAACTATACATTGCCTTGATTTATGCCATAAACGACTAAAAAAACAAACAAACATCTATGTAGATGTGTTCTGATCAACTGACCATACAATTTTTCAGATTCACCCCAGCCACGTCACCGCTTCCATGGTAAGTCAAAGAGGAAATCAATCAACATGAAAATTGTCAATTTAGAACAGACATTTAAATTAAGCACCCTGCAGTGAACTAAATTGTACTCTGATATTTCAGCCACACCTCTGCCATCCCAACAGGGGAACAATGAGTCGCTGTGTGGTGAGTCCTCAACTGTAATCACTTTTCAAAAATGACAAGCAATGCGTAACAAAAGTCCTAATGTTTCGTGTTACTTAACAGACATGGGCATCAGCACCGTGATCTCTCTCCTTGGCCAGCTGAGGGAGGAAATCAGGGAGCTGAAGGGGGAAAACAGGGAGATGAAGGGGATGATAGGAAGGCTGGAGCAAGAGGTCAGGGCCCAAAGGAGAGAGATGGGGAGACAAGACACACCCCAGACATCACCCCTTACCAAGCTCCCACTCTCCACCATGGAGGAGTTTTTGGCAGCAGAGGCCCTGGTCAAGGAAGATGCCAAACAAAAGCAGCTGATGGTACTTATTCTTACCTTTCTTTTCCAATCATCTGCAACACCTGCAAAAGGAAACACAAATATTTAATGTCGTTGTGAATCAATGAAACAATGATAAACACTGAATACTTTCACATTGTCTTCATGCTACATTTTATTCTATCAGGTGTCTACCTTAGCCCTTTGTGGCGGAACTGATGTAGGGGTCACGGTGAGGCGGATGCTGCGTAGCCTCCTGGACAACAGCTTGGCCAGCCAGTTCAACTGGGCTGGAAAGGGGGAAAAACTGCCTTTAAGGACACCAAAATGCATGATGTCCTGTTTGGTAGGTTATGCATGTGCACAAAGCTGTAAAAGAGGGTAAAATAGAAAGCTGTCGCAAGTACTTGCACACTACTTCTAAATGTTCTTTAACAACTCCTTCACTAACTGTAACATTATGATTATAATGACAATGACAAACATATTGTGAAAGATGCAAAGGATTAAGAAACTTACCAGGCGCCTTACTCAGAAAAAGCAGGTGTGCAGGCAAGTCCAGGGAGGCTGACTGAGTGACGAACGGTTTGGTAGTGGCATTTCTATTTCCGCTTTGTCAATGGGGAAATTACTACTATTATTATTTTTAAATCCCGTTTTAATTGTCACAAGATTCACACCTATGGTTTCTGATTTTTACATATATTTTCTGTACTAGTGCCATTACTTGCCACCTACCACTAGAGTGTGACATAGTCTTCCCAACTCAAACTTAAACAATTATCACCATGCAAATTCTCAATGTTTTGTTCTTTTTCTTTCAGATGCTCTACAAAAGCAGCTGCCAGGGAGCATGCGCGCCAATTTCAGTGACGCCGTGAAGAAGTGGCTGAAATATGCGCCAGAGAGAGAGGGAGGAATGAGGAGACGTGATGTAGGGTGGCATTTCATTTTGAAACCAATAGCCTACTGCTGACTTTCTTTGTCAATGCTGCATCAAATTAATTTCGGTTATGTTTTTCTGTTTCCATGTACAGGTGTCTGCGCCGCAGGAGTAGGCTACAAAATTGTACATTTGTAAATAAATCTGAAAATGTTTCTAAGAACTTGTTCAAGTGTGTTCTGTTCCTTATAAATGGTAAAATGTATGCCTTATTACATAGCTTGACAAACATTAGGAGGGGTGCATTGGTGCATGCATTTTTTTATATCCTGTTGTACATAAAACAGGACGTAGCCTACGCACATTGATATAAATGTTCACCTTCATGGCTGAAGTAATGTGTGTTCATCCTAGGCAAGAGCTCCGATGCTTTATTGTTAGCTAGTTTAATTTAGCCTGTTTTGCTTAATTTGTAGCCTTCCTGTTGTACATAAAACAGGAAGTAAAGTTGGATGAATCATCGCCGAAAATTCAACTATAAATAGACCGAAATACGTAGTTGAATAAAGGGTGAAAGGGGGTCTATTCTCTGTCGACCACCAGCCACTTTTCAACGTCGTTTCAACGGAAACTCGTATGAGCAAAGCGGTGTTGAATCAACGTCGGTGATCGACGGTGATTCGACGGCGTATAGGTCGAAGAACATGCCGATGATTCCACGTCGAATCAACGACCCTCTGCTATCTGGGGAGCCAGGAGAGGGCTGTTCCCTTAAAGGCGTCGTGCGGTAATTTCAGCACTATATCATGCTATATCATGTGTCAAAATGTCGGGTTTGGTGGGTTATTCAAGCCCCTCGGTTTCCCGCGATCTCAGTGTCACAATGAGCCCCCTACAAGCATTTAAAGTTGACGCGCACAGCCAAATTTAGGCAGCCAGCCGTTAACTAGGTCAACTTATGTGTGACGTCATACCAGTAACCTCCCTTGGGTGATGCTGGCCTGTCCCCATGTTTTCTCTATAGCATGCGTTTACCAGAGTTGTTTACATTGCGGATTCTGTGGATTTATTCAGTTTGTGGATAGTTTTGAACACTCAAAACACTATGAAATGATGTATTAATATTCTGTGATACAAAATGCCTAATCGGTGTATTGTGTTTGGCTGTAACAACGAACACTGAACACTATTTGTGACTGTTGTTATCAATGGATCTGATTTCAAGGTCATGGCTAGGTATTGATAGAAAAAAATTATTTTTTTAAAAACACATTGTGGCAGTGGGGGCGTGGTCAAGTGCCGGTCTGTGACAGGAGGGCGGAGCCAGGGAAGGTGAGTGGCAGAATCATTACACCTGATGGTAATTAACCTGTGTTTTGTGTGTTTTCCCAGTAACCGCGCCCTATTTAAGGAGGCAGAGGGAGAGCAGAGAAGAGCTCATCCCGGGACAAGAACACAGTGTGTGTGTGTGTTTCGCTATCAGATTAAAACTGGCGGTTATACTGAAAAGTCTGGCAATAAAAAGCCTATTTGCATCTGAAGTGTTGTCCTGCCGTCCTCTGTGCTCCACCCACACTTCAGAGAGCTCTACAGTGGTGCCAAAACCCGGGACAAGGTGGAGCACCAACCTCGCAGCCCCATGGAATCCTCCCCGTTCGCGGACCTGGTCCACGCCCTCGCCACGGCTCAGCAAAGCCAGCACCAGGCGCTCGTCACGCTCCGAAAGGAGCAAGAGCGGCGCTTCGAAGCCCTGGTGCTGGCCCAGCAGGAAGATCGCGAGGCGTTCCGGCATCTCCTCGCATCGACGGGGTCCACCAGCGCCCCGGCCCCACAGGACGACCCCGAGGCGTTTCTCACATTGTTCGAGCAGGTCGCCGAAGCCCCGGGGTGGCCGATGGAGCGGCGCGCCTCCTCCCCCTCCTGACGGGAGAGGCGCAGCTGGCCGCGCTATAACTCCCCGCCAACCACCGGCCTACGCGGACCTTCGCCGGGCCGTCCTCCAGCGCGTGGGGCGCACGCCAGAACAACAGCGCCAGTGCTTCCGCGCGCTGGAGGACGGCCCGGCGAAGGTCCGCATAGGCCAGCCGGCGGGGAGTTATAGCGCGGCCAGCTGCGCCTCTCCTGTCAGGAGGGGGAGGAGGCGCGCTGCGCGCTGCTCCATCGGCCACCCCGAGGCTTCAGCGACCTGCTCGAACAATGTGAGAAACGCCTCGGGGTCGTCCTGCGGGCCCATCTTGGTCACGGTGAGGGGAGACGGGCCCGCGGCCGGGGCGCTGGTGGACCCCGCCGACGCGAGGAGATGCCGGAACGCCTCACGATCTTCCTGCTGGGCCAGCACCAGGGCTTCGAAGTGCCACTCTTGCTCCTTTCGGAGCGTGACGAGCGCCTGGTGCTGGCTTTGCTGAGCCGTGGCGAGGGCGTGGACCAGGTCCGCGAACGGGGAGGATTCCATGGGGCTGCGAGGTTGGTGCTCCACCTTGTCCCGGGTTTTGGCACCACTGTAGAGCTCTCTGAAGTGTGGGTGGAGCACAGAGGACGGCAGGACAACGCTTCAGATGCAAATAGGCTTTTTATTGCCAGACTTTTCAGTATAACCGCCAGTTTTAATCTGATAGTGAAACACACACACTGTGTTCTTGTCCCGGGATGAGCTCTTCTCTGCTCTCCCTCTGCCTCCTTAAATAGGGCGCGGTGACTGGGAAAACACACAAAACACAGGTTAATTACCGTCAGGTGTAATGATTCTGCCACTCACCTTCCCTGGCTCCGCCCTCCTGTCACAGACCGGCGCTTGACCACGCCCCCGCTGCCACACACGTTTTAAGTGTTTCTATGTATCAATCATTAATTGTACAAAATGATTTTCATACATTTATGTATTTGTCATATCTTTCTTTGTCACATGAAGTGTTGTCTTGATAACACATGTGGCACATAATTTTAGCAAATGGATGATAGAAGATTAATTGAAAGATTTATGCCACAGAGCTGCCTTTAACTAATAATTATCACTTATTACTGACGATTGTACGTTTACTAAACAATACAATACAAAGCTCAATACTCCCAGCTTATAACATACTGAATATCAAGTTAAAATAAACCGCAATAAAAGGAAAATGATGAAAACTGGAATATCAAGGGGTCTACTGTATCAGAAGGCCCACTGCATTTCGCGAGATCGCAAGCTGTCAAGTTGCTAGAATTCAATCTTTCTAGCTATACTTTCACCCCCTACAGCTATCAGTATTACACATAATCATAGATTAATCACACAGCATTCTAATTCAAGTGAAACTGGTCTTTAAAAATACACATAACTAGTGATTTAGTCAGAGAAACCAACCAAAACAAGTCTTCAAGTCGCCGGTCTTCATTCTCGTCTTTGGTTCTGTCGTCGTCAGAACTGTCCTCATTTTCTTCTGAAGATGAGCGCTCAGGTTCAAATCTGTAAGGCTGGATACCACCAGGACATTCAGCTGTCAAAATCTCTACTTGTGGGCCATTTTCTTCTTCTGTATCGGTAAAATCAAAGCTAATTTCCTCAGCATCGCTCCTATTTTCTGGTGTGTCCGTCATTGCAACTGCACCAAGTGGTTACTGCTATGACGTCACGCAGCTGTTCCATTGACCGAGAGGGGGCGCTGCGAATGCGGAAAATTTCAAGTGATGGGCATGATCAAATAAGGACCGATTACAACCGCGGGAAGCTTTTGAAAAATCGACGGTCAATTTATTTCGAATCTCGAAAGCATTCTGGTGCAGAATAATGTGACTTTTATTGCCACTGCGTGACGCCTTTAACTCCCACATTTTCTAGTCTATCCAGGAGAATGGAATGATTGGTGTCAAAGGCTGCACTAAGGTCAAGCAATACAAGCAGCGAGACACAGCCCTGATCAGATGCCAACAGTAGGCCGTTTACTACTTTAACCAGAGCTGTCTCTGTGCTATGATGATGTCTAAATCCTGACTGATACATTTCATGGATGTTATTCCTATGTAGATATGAGCATAACTGCTGTGTGACAGCTTTTTCTAGGATCTCAGAGATAAAGCAGAGGTTTGGTATTGGCCTATAATTGGACAGCTGACAGGGATCGAGGTCAGGTTTTTTTAAACAAGGGTTTGATAACTGCTAGTTTAAAGGATTTGGGTACATTGCCACTGCTAAAAGAATATATATATATATATTTTTTAGAAGAGTTTTGATTGCTTCTAGTGTTCTGTTTGAAGAATCATGTAGGTAAGAGATCTAGTACACAAGTTGAAGATTTTGATGAGGAAATAAGTGAAATTAGTTCAGACTCTCAAAGGGGAGTAAAAGATGAAGCATTGCTCTGATGTGGTTAGTGTTCTCTCCACGAATACTTATCAAATTGCCTGGCTTTAAATTGATATTTTTGCCTGATATTTTCAATTTTGCTCTTGGGGGAAAAAAATCATGGTCATTGCTACTACAGATTGAAGGTGTGCATGTGTCTGTGGTGGTCTTATTCCTAGTTCATATTGCGAAAGTATAAGAATCTAGGATTATTTTTGTTATATTCTGTTAGAGTAGAGAGAGAAACACTGATCTACTGCATTAAGAGCTTGTCTATATAGTTCAAGAGGCTCTCCTTCCATGCTAATTGGAATACTATCAACTTTGTTTGACACCATTTTCTAACTTTGTTTTAACCTGCATGTGTGATCATTAGACCAGGGTGCAATTTTTTTTTCTCTTGAATTATTTTCTTTTAAGCGGAGCTACATCATCTAAAGTATCGCAGAATATTGACTCAAAGCTGATAAAGTTCTGTGGAGTCTGATGATGATCCAAACAAGCTGATAACTAGGGGAAACTTCTGATAAATCTTCATGCAGTAGTTGGTGTAAATGTAATTTTGATGCAATGGTGTGGCAAGGTGCATACAGAATATTATTGCTCAGACATATTTTGAATCAGATGAGAGTCTGACACTACCTCAGATGATGTGGAAGTCAGACTATATTTTCTATATTTAATACAAGTATTAGATCAAGAATGTGACCACCATTATGGGTCGGTCCTATGATGTTCTGATTAAACCCTAACGAATCTAAAATGGACACGAACACTGTTTTCAGAGGGTCTTCAGAGTTATTGAAGTGAATATTAAAGTCGACAATAATTAATTTTTGTCCAAAGAAACAATCAGGTTTGAGATGAAATCCGCAAATTCAGAAAGAAATTCAGAACACAAACCACAGATCTGCAAATAATAATTAGCTGAATTGACTGGGTAGACTTATTTTTTTTTGCTATGTATGTTAATATAAAGAACTTCAAACATATTGAAATTTTGTTCAGGTTTTTGTATGATGTCTAGACTATCATAACAAAGAACTATGACGCCTTGTCCACTACCAGTTAGACGAAGCTGATACATATAGCTGAGGATGAAGCATATAGCTTCATTTAAATGCGACATACTCATTTGGTTTGATCCACATTTCCGTTAAACATGGTACATTAAACTCCTGATCCATAATAATTCTATGAACAATTAGTCTCATGCTACACTGATAATAGTGTTACAGTTGAATCATTATTTTTATGGTGGTAATTAATGACTACTTAATAACTACATAACATCAAAAGAAAACATTAATAATATTGTTTAAAAATCACTATAAGATTGTTTTAAAATATGTAGTCCTTTAATATGAACAATTAGGATCAAAGTACAGGACATTTTCAGCAAAAGCATGAATAAAAACATTTAATTTGACAACTTTAAAGCATGCAGTGTCTCAGAGTTATTGCACTTGTGTGTTTTAAATGTAACTGAATAAGTGAAACTTTTTCCACACTGTGAGCAGTGATACGGCTGCTCTCCTGTGTGAATGCGCTGGTGCTGTTGGAGATGACTCTGCTGAGTAAAACTCTTCCCACACGGTGAGCAGTGATATGGCTGCTCTCCTGTGTGAATGCGCTGGTGCTGTTGGAGATGACTCTGCTGAGTAAAACTCTTCCCACACGGTGAGCAGTGATATGGCTTCTCTCCTGTGTGAATGCGCTGGTGTTTTTGGAGATCACTCTGATGAGTAAAACTCTTTCCACACTGTGAGCAGTGATACGGCTTCTCTCCTGTGTGAATGCGCTGGTGTGTTTGGAGAGCACTCTGATGAGTAAAACTCTTTCCACACTGTGAGCAGTGATACGGCTTCACTCCTGTGTGAATGCGCTGGTGTTTTTGGAGATCACTCTGATGAGTAAAACTCTTTCCACACTGTGAGCAGTGATACGGCTTCTCTCCTGTGTGAATGCGCTGGTGTTGTTGGAGATTACTCTGATGAGTAAAACTCTTCCCACACTGTGAGCAGTGATACGGTTTCTCTCCTGTGTGAATGCGCTGATGGTTTTGGAGATTACTCTGACGAGTAAAACTCTTTCCACACTGCAAGCAGTGATACGGCTTCTCTCCTGTGTGAATGCGCTGGTGTTGTTGGAGATTACTCTGATGAGTAAAACTCTTTCCGCACTGTAGGCAGTGATATGGCTTCTCTCCTGTGTGAATGCGCTGGTGTTGTTGGAGAGTACTCTGAAGAGTAAAACTCTTTCCACACTGTAGGCAGTGAAATGGCTTCTCTCCTGTGTGAATGCGCTGGTGTGTTTTGAGAGCACGATCATGAGTAAAACTCTTCCCACACTGTGAGCAGTGATATGGCTTCTTTCCTGTGCGAATGCGCTGGTGTGTTTTGAGAGCACGATCATGAGTAAAACTCTTCCCACACTGTGAGCAGTGATACGGCTTCTCTCCTGTGTGAATGTGTTGGTGTTTTTGGAGAGCACTCTTACACATAAAACTGTTTCCACATTGTGAGCAGTGATATGGTTCATCTCCTGTGTGAATGTGCTGGTGTTTTTGGAGATAAATTTGAAGAGTAAAACTGTTTCCACACTGTGAGCAGTGATACGATTTCTCTCCTGTGTGAATGCGCTGGTGTTTTTGGAGATGACTCTGACGAGGAAAACTCTTTCCACACTGTGAGCAGTGATATGGCTTCTCTCCTGTGTTAATGTGCTGGTGTCGTTGGAGAGCACTCTGTTCAGTAAAATCCTTCCCACACTGTGAGCAGTCATGTGGCTTTACTCCTTTGTGACTGCACTGGTTCCATTTGAGTGCATTCTGATGACCAAAACTCTTTCCACAGTCTGAGCTGTGGTGAATTTCCTTCTCTACATCATTATGAGAAGTGTCAGAACTGAGAGTATCAGTTGATGTTGGCTGACTACTGGAGCATTTGGAGGGGATTTGAAGTTCACATTTAATCTTTCTTGATTCCTGAAGTCTCACAGTCTCTTCATTGTGGCATCTCTGGATGCACTGGTCAAGGTAAATTTGAGATGCACAGGAACGAGGACATGTGGAGCAGGAAAAGACTTGCAGCAAAGTGTTCTTTACTTCTGGGGAAGTGAAAGGACAAAAGTATCAGAAATTTTACATGAAATCCAACAAGATTATAAAATCTAACCACAGTAACCTAATGTAAGGGAGCATTTTTACTGAACCTCAAACTTTCAAGATTCTACATGAAGACTGAGGAGAAAAAAAAAGTTTGAGGACAAAGATACAGCAGCCTCTAGCTAGGAATACTTGTAGATTCAATAAGGTGCTGGTACAACAGCTAGGCACAACACTGGTCATAGCCCCGTGGGTCAGACTGACTAAGGGGGAGTAGTTGGTTTCTGTTTGATAAAATGTTAAGTCTAGGTAATGGCATGCCTAGCCTTATTTACATCTCGTCCAGGATTAATAAGGAGACTCAGCCCGAGCATTCAAGGTTCTGAAACATAGAACAATGGGCCTTATTTATCAATCTGGTTATGAATAGATTTATCCAAAAGCATTTACACAAGAAAGTCTTTCTTTTTACATATGGATTGTCATATTTAAAATGCTTATTAATTTCAATTAAACACATTTAATGGAATTAAATTTTGTGGGATTTTGTGAAACCCACTTGATACATATTAATGTAAATGGTGAAAGAAAGAAAGCCAGCATCCATAAATTAAGACAGAAGAATAGCCATACAGAATTGCAGGCATATAAAAAAGGGACACACTGCAACAGTTCAGATGGCATTCAATTCAGTCTGCAACAGTTTCGAGGCTTTGCACCATCACATGACCCCCATAGCAATGGTAACTACACCACCATGACAGTAAGGCATGCTTGTAGTGCTTCATTCAGATGAGTTAGTTGTTATTGATCAGTATGGGAAGGTTTTGCTGTGTTTTTTTATGTGCAAATTGTTCTGAATGAAACAAAGACATCAATTTTTTTAATTTACCAAAAGTAATTTTTCATCAGGGGAAACAAAAGAGAGAGATTTCTAAACATAAAAGGGAAAAATGGTGCACAAACATTGGGCAGAACTCTGTGTCGAACGGAGAGGTAAAAAAAAACTACGATATGCTCACTTAATTTCCACAAAGGTAAGAATTCCAAAAAATAAAAATTAATTTCAAAACTGCAGCAAAGTGCTCATTCTTATACAGTGAAGTGAACATGAGCGTCAACACAGCGGCTTGTCATTGCCTAACCTTCACTGAGACTTTAAAATTGCATTTACATTCGGGGGTCCTTCGAAGCATGTTGTGTGTGCACTTGGGACCTGGTCATTATGGGAAATGCCCGATGCTGATTTCACTGCAATCAGCATGCGCATATAAGGATGCTGTTTTCACAGAGACTTTGCAAGTATGCGGTGGTAGACAGATCTCAGTGCAGGAAGAGTGTTTATTAGCGAGTGATGTTTACAAAAACATAACACAAGCAAAACCAAAAGCTGAGTCATAAACATGGCTCGAATCATGACAGTGATTAAAAAAAAACATTCAAAAAGACTGTGTTCTTATATGTGCGTGCCAATTGTTCTCAAATCAGCATCAAGTGTTTCCCATAATGACTGGGTCCTGTGAGCGAGCGCGGCTGCTTGAGCGTGTGTAGGCGTGACAGTCAAGTGTTCGCCTGCTGTGTGACCACAACTTTTAGTTTGCCTGTATATCGCCAAGCATCTGTTATCACCAAAACACCTATTTTTCATTGATAACCCATCGCAAAGCACTGTGAGTTGCAGTGTGACTGTAGCTTTATGCCCATGTTTACTTCACTATATAAGAATAAGCAATTTGCTAGTCTTTGTCTCTTATGCTCATGTTCAACTCTCTCTATCAGATTGAGCACCTCACTGCACTTCGTATGTTTGCGAGCCATTTTTCCCTTCTACGGTTTCAAATCTTTCTGTTTTTTTCCCCCGATTATGAATTACTTTTGGTAAATTAAAAAATCTGATGTCTTTTGTTTCATTCAGAATGATTTACACATCCAAAAACACAGCAAAATCTTCCCATACTGATCAATAACAACTAACTCGTCTGAATGAAGCACTACAAGCATGCCTCCTGTCATGGTGGTGTAGTTACCATTGCTATGGGGGTCATGTGATGGTGCAAAGCCTCTACAGGAATTTCCTTACTGTATTATGCAAAGAATGCCACGGTGTGGTTTGTAGTAATAAAGCAACCACTTACTTGTCCCTGAATATGTTGAAATTTTCGAGCTGAAAGAGTTTAAGGAGTTAAAAATAAACACAAAGATTCTTTCTGTATGGCATGACTCATGTGGAATTATTGAATTTAATACTAAAAATAATGTTATTGCTTATTATTAACATTAACAATAATGTTACTGGTTGATAATATAAATACTGTATCAGGTGTTCCTGAAATAAAGTAAATGTGTTCTAATTGATTTGTATAATGCTTGATGGGTTTGACGGACAACTGTATTAGCCAATTAACAACTTGGCTTGGTTCAGGCATGCTGCATGTGCGTGTTCAACTAACTTCTATTCAGCCAGCTGGTTACATTGCACTGAAGATATTATAAAATGTTTTTTTTTTGTCCCCCCCTCCCGTGTGTTTCTGTAATATGGGGAGGTCTGAAAGCATTGTCCTATATTGTGTGTTTGTTGTGATAGGGCATGTGTTTATTTACCCTGATTTTCTCCCTAATTTAGCCATGGCCAATTCCCACCCATCAGGCTACTCTTCCGTATCACACAACAACCCCCAACCAGGGAGGGCTAAGGCTACCATGTGCTTCCTCCGAGGCAAGTAACACCAGTTGACCGCATCTTTTACTCATACAATGTCAGTGGGTGGCGTAACACGCTCAGAGGAAAGACCAATCCACTCACTTCCATATGAATGTGCATGAGCTCACAGACACCCGTGACTCACTAGTGTAATTAACAGAGGAGAGAGAGAGCATGTCACCCCTCCCTCCCAGAGAGCCTAGCCAATTTTTCTCTCTTGAGCTCCTGACCACAGATGACTGTGGCATCTTCAGGATTCGAATGTGGCAATCTCCCAAAAATAGGGAAGATGATGGGGAGGATATTTTTCTGCTGCGCCACTCAGGATCCACAGGGCATGCATTTTACGCTACTTCTAGTTAAATTGTGCATGATGAATAAAAATACAGCAGTATTTTGTGGTTTACTATATATTCAGTTTCAAACAAGTAACCCTAGAAATAGGTTTTGATTTTCAAATTTTCAAATACAATCATCTCATCTCATCTCATTATCTCTAGCCGCTTTATCCTTCTACAGGGTCGCAGGCAAGCTGGAGCCTATCCCAGCTGACTACGGGCGAAAGGCAGGGTACACCCTGGACAAGTCGCCAGGTCATCACAGGGCTGACACATAGACACAGACAACCATTCACACTCACACCTACGGTCAATTTAGAGTCACCAGTTAACCTAACCTGCATGTTTTTGGACTGTGGGGGAAACCGGAGCACCCAGAGGAAACCCATGCGGACACGGGGAGAACATGCAAACTCCACACAGAAAGGCCCTCGCCGGCCCCGGGGCTCGAACCCAGGACCTTCTTGCTGTGAGGCGACAGCGCTAACCACTACACCACCGTGCCGCCCAAATACAATCATTAAAACATTAAAAAAAAAATTAGTTTATGCGACAATCCTTTTTTTCTTGCTTTGAAAAAAAAGAAGTTTCCCTGTGTTCGCTTGGTGCCCACTATCATCATGACCTTTTTGTTCCATTTGAGTTTTGCGAATTTTGGTTAAAGGCAGAACATGATCCTCATCAGGAAATGGCTCAAAACACAAATACAATCAACGTTATTTCAGAATAACCAGCACTGAGTTTATTCAGTATGTTGAATGGAAGATGTTTGGTTATTTTTCTTCTGTCATCAGTATTAAGTTGTACTCGTGAGAAATGTCGATTAATTAGCACTCTTATGGAGAAAAGCCAGACTTTACAAAGGATTCGCAATAGCAATAGAGATGTAATGGGCTGACTTCACGTGTCTCAGAGGAAGCCGACAGACTTCACCCTCTTTGGTTGGTCATTGTCATATGATAGAGAAGTCCTACCTGGTTGGTGGAACTGGCCAAAATGAGTTCTTTGGGGGAGTGCTCTGGTTATTGTAGACTCCATTGTACAACAGTATTCATCCCAGAAACAATATTATTGCTAAGAAATAGGTCACGAGATCTCAGCCCTCATCTCATTATCTCTAGCTGCTTTATCCTGTTCTACAGGGTTGCAGGCAAGCTGGAGCCTATCCCAGCTGACTACGGGTGAAAGGCGGGGTACACCCTGGACAAGTCACCAGGTCATCACAGGGCAGGTCACTAGATGATGCAGAAAATAACCTCTATAGTCTCTTAGACTATAGTAATACCTTTCTGTCTGGTTGTTCCTGTAGGTGCAGGACTGAGTTCTTTGGTGCACTCTTCTTCATACCGCACCAAGAGCTCCTGTCCTGGCTTAATGGGTTGACAGCAACGATACAGAATTCCCCCTCGATACTGAAATGCCACAAGATTCTGTTCTTTATTATTATGGGCACAATTCACATACCTAAAAGAATGAGGCAAGATTCCAGAAAAGGTAAAAATCAGGTCAGCGTTACAAACTTAGAGAAAGCATGGCAGAGATATCAGTGACAGCAAGAAGATAAATTTCTCCCAACAAATTATGAGCTGTAAAATCAAATCACTAAAAAGATCCAACAACTGGTGTATTTCTCACCTCATCCAATTCACATGCATCTCTCTTTTCGTGTCGATGTATTTTTCACACTGCATGCTCCTGTATATCTGTGAAAAATACCACATTTACATTTTCTTCACTAAATCAATCAATCCATTTATATCTTTAAATGAGGGATACAGAAATGAGAAAGATGGCTCATGCCAAAATTATATTAAGGCTCATGAAGGTTGAATTAAAGGTTCTTGACTGTATCTTTAGATTCACAAAACAGCCAACAAGCTCGGAGATGAATTTAGTAACTACAGGAAAATGCAGGCAAGGCTTTATCAGAATTTAGGCAAAGGAAAGGTTTCTATAAAAGGCTTTACATCTGACATGGCAAAGCTGCACTGTGAATCAGACCTCTCTGATAAACATCTTCCCATTATGTTTTGGTCTCTAAACAGACAGCTTAAAAAACAACAACAAAAGAACAACAAAAAATCAAACAAACAAACAAACAAAAAAAACCCCACACAACTATAAAGTCATTTCTGCCACTAAATTGGTTTTATAGAAAATAATTTGGATTTGTACAAGTAATTGTTATTTGCCATAAATGTTCAGTAGGTAATGTTGGTTTAGTTCAGTATTGCAGTGTTAATTTTGAATTTAAAGATTTTTAAATTGAGACTTCGTCTTGTACTGAAAATTGTCGTTTCATTTTAGTCTTTTTATTTTATTTATTAATTTTTTGTTTCATTTTCATCAAGATTTAAGAACTGGAACTCAATTTTCATTTTAGTCTAATTCTCGTCAAAGTTTTAGTCATAATTTTCTCACACAGTTGCATGGTTCTTGTAAAATGTTTTAAGAGGGGCTATTGCAGGAGGGGTATTACGGGATGATCCCCCAGTATGTGGCCGTTTTTTTTTTTTTGCTATGCAGGTTATGTGGAGTTAGCCACGACTGTAATGGTGATGACCGCTATTTTCATATGAAGATGTTACTTTGTTCAGACCAATGCCATGTGTATCTGTGTCCTGATGCATATATATCTGTTCGAATCTAGGAGCATGATGAAAGCCATGTGAGTAGGTAAGTGAGTGAGCCTAGCAAACCAGATTCACTTTTGCTTCCTAACTATGGTCAGGAACCTGAAAAAGAGGGAAGGCAACATACTGGAATGTATTTTGCTAAAGGATATTTCTCCTGGCTGGAAAATTTCCTCAAGAAATACGTTAGGATGTCTGTATGGACAGACCAGCTATTTTGGCTCATCTTTATTCGCCAGGGCATAATCACCAGAGATTTTGCTTTGCTGTCTTTTTACTGGCCCTCTCCGTGGGCTGGTCATTTCGGGTTCACATGATGGCATGCTGTGGGCATGTTCTCACTGGTCAATCACAACCATGTTAGCTAATGCCAGAGGTGGAAAGAGTACTAAAATATTATACTCAAGTACAAGTACTGTTACTCTGATGAAATTTTACTTAAGTACAAGTAAAGTTAGCAGACAAAAAATCTACTCAAGTAAAAGTAAAAAGTAGATCATTTAAAATGTACTTTGAGTAAAAGTAAAACGTTACTTTTAACAATGGGTGTTTTCTGCCTCCATTGTGTTGTGCAAAAATGAAAAGGAAGAGGAAACAAGGATATATGTACATCTCAACCCAGATGTTTTATTTAAAGGAAGTGTATCAAATTGAATGCTTAGGATAATCTCATCTCATCTCATTATCTCTAGCCGCTTTATCCTTCTACAGGGTCGCAGGCAAGCTGGAGCCTATCCCAGCTGACTACGGGCGAAAGGCGGGGTACACCCTGGACAAGTCGCCAGGTCATCACAGGGCTGACACATAGACACAGACAACCATTCACACTCACATTCACACCTACGGTCAATTTAGAGTCACCAGTTAACCTAACCTGCATGTCTTTGGACTGTGGGGGAAACCGGAGCACCCGGAGGAAACCCATGCGGACACGGGGAGAACATGCAAACTCCACACAGAAAGGCCCTCGCCGGCCCCGGGGATCGAACCCAGGACCTTCTTGCTGTGAGGTGACAGCGCTAACCACTACACCACCGTGCCGCCCTGCTTAGGATAATGCTGCATTAAAACTGAGACAAACAAAAAAGGTCAATACACACAGTCATGTTGTTTACATCGCCCTGACCACACACAAAGCATTGTACACGAAATATGAAAGTGAAATGTTGCACCGAAATCTCGTAGCTTGCCTGTGTGCACTGTGTGTTATTGAACAATTCAATTCAAACATTATTTGTTTTGCTTAGTATTCCTTTCTGGCCTGTTGGATGTAGAATGGTAGGAGGACTGATCACGTCAGGTTGGCGAGCTAACTTGCTTGCATGATTAGCCAACCGAATAACAGACTAGTTACCATTATGTTACAGTACCAACAGGTTGCTACTTCAACATTAGCAATGCCATCCACTATTTTTGGAATATAACCAGCCTATTGTCGGTTTTACTATGGAAAGGAAACATTATGATCAGGGGCGCAGACACGTTTTTTGAACTGGGGGGGGGACAAAAAACTGGGGGGGACAAAGCTGCCAGCAAACCAACCCCAACCCCGATATGCCTGTCAAACTTCTTGTGGGTAACCATAGCAACCAAGCTCGAGCTCGCAACCCGTGCAGTCTGCGCAGCTCAACCAACCGAATATCAGTTTTTGTTTTGTTTTATGTGAGTTGTTGCAACTATGTATATACTGCTGTGCACCTCAATAAACCGAATGGTAATTAGTCTTTTGATTTTTCCATGAGGTTTGCCTTATGCAAAGAAAGACAGCATCGATGTTTTTTCCTCCCTATAAGTGGGGGGGACCGAACGAGGTGAATTTAAATCTGGGTGGGACGAATCCCACCCGTCCCACCCTCTATCTGCACCCGTGATTATGATGCCAATGACAATACTTACCTCAACATGCTTGCGCAGATTAGACGTCGAATTTTTGTATGCCGCAATGGTTGTCTTCTTGGGCACACATAATCTGCATTGCATAATGAAACTGTCACCCCTTTTCTCTATGAAGCTGAAGTGATCACGTATGTAGGGCCAGGGGTGCACTTTATTACTGGAAGAAATTGCGTTTTCTGCAGGGTCGTCCACCACAGGTTCCTCGGTCTCCTACATGTCCGCAGGGGCGCTTTATCAACACCCGTGGCCCAGGGGCTAGGCCCCTCATAGGCTACCTGTCAACCCTACCCTTACCGTTGGCCAGGAAAACACTCTTATTTTATTTGCAATACGTGTCAAGCATTTACAGTGTAAGCGCGTAATGAGCCTAGAAGCCTACGATAGGTTACGTTTGGCTCAGTGTAGCTGCGCAAGGCCCACGCTCACATCGCTCAACACATCCGACCACAGAGGGAGAGGAGAACGCGCGCATTGTCATTACAGAGCCGGTTCTAATTATTACCACGGACAGGACAGTGATACTGCGTAACTTTCACGCAGGGGCATGGCCAGAGATAACCACACAAGCGCATGTGCGCTAATGTAGACCTATGTGTTGTAAACATAAAACACACACACCTACAGACAAGTCCTTTTAAAAAATAAAATACATAAAAATAGCTCGGCGGCATGAAAACAAACATTCACTGCAAGACAAGGTGCCCTAGAATCGCCACCAGTTTTTAATATCTATATGGACTTTGTTGTCAGGATTGCACAGCATGAGATATCAAAACTGTACCCAGATACAGGCTTCAAGTTCAGATATTGCATTCCAAATGAGGTATCCACAAGAGAAATGCGTACGAAAGCACGAGCATCAGGAGAGGCTTGCATAACAGAGATTCTATACGTAGATGATCAGGCCATATTCGCTGGATCCATCGAGGAGCTTCAGAATATTCTTCAGTTGTATGATAAGACCTACACCCGCTTTGGTTTACAAATATCATATGTCAAAACAGAAACAATGGCTTTTAACGTCAATGAGGATATAAAATGTAAACCAAGTATCATTTCCCTTGGCGGCACTAATATTAAAAACGTCCGCACCTTTAAATATCATGTCAGCAACTGTGATGAATCCTCACACTTCCTGCATGCTAGGATAAGTGCTGCATTCATGAAATGGAATGAACTGAAACACGTTCTAACTGACCACCGAATACTACTAAAAACCTGTATAAAGTTCCTAGTGGCATGCGTTCGATCTCACCTCCTGTACAGCACACAGGCATGGCAACTATCATCCAGTGAAATTCACAAAATTGAGGTAGTGTGGCATGGCTTCCTAAGGAAAATGATTAAAGATGGATATAAACGAAAGAATGCCCCTGACCAAAAGAACACTACAAATGAAGATATAGACTGGAGCTACAAGATGTCCAATGCTGACCTCCGGAAACTGACAGGAACCCAGGATGTAAAACTATCCTGAAACGTACAACAACTAAAATATATTGCTCACGTTTGCCGGATGGGCAATAACCAAGTGCAAAAGCAACTCCTGTTTGACAAAAATGGTTACAAATGGATGAAATGGGAAAATCTGCTGGGCATAGACACCCAACAGATAAGACATATGATGATGGACAAATCAAACTTTGAGCAACTGCTGCAACTGCTACAGCAGAAGCACCCCTAGAGAGTTTAATTTTGACAGGGGAACATGATGATGATGATGAAGGTACTTGGCTCGGCGGCCACATGAAACGTAAACACCATGGACAGCGGCCAAACTCATAACTCTACAGACCGAAATACACGAAACCAAGTCCTACTAGGGTCTATTTTACCGATCTATGTTCAAGCATCATGCAAGTCTTCCTTCTCCTTGAATAAGACCGTGCATTCAACTGCCTTTTTGACATGACTGCATCGAAATACCACTCAACAATATTTCACGCACTCCATCAAGAAAAAAGTTAAACATGACGAACACGCGCATACTGTTTTGAGCATACGATTTTTTAAAAAGAAACTAGCTACATCAAAGTCCTTCAATAAACCCATCCTTTAGCGCAAATGAGCTTAACCTAGTTCAAAGCATGACGCTAGCAGTAGCTGCATAAGGCAAAATCATGTGGGCCTTTCGTCAACAACAAGCCACGGCGGGCAAACATTAATAATCAAGCGTCCTTACCTTAAAACATTGTCTTGACCACAGAACTTCTCAAGTATTTCACTTAAATCCACACGGGTTAACAACACACCCAACACAGCTAGCGAGAAATGTGGATCTGCACTAGCTTTGTATTGCTATTCCCCTCAGTATGCTTACTCTGTCTGCTGCCTGAACTGTGAACATTATAGGCTACAATCTTTTCATCAGTTTCTTCAGTAGATGCCGTTTTAGACATTTTATTATCCCCATCGAAATATGCTATTATACTAACAGGATTATAACTCAAATCACACGACACGTATTCAAATCACAACTGATTTATTTTACTGTTGGACAGATCATAGCATATCTAGCTTAGCTGCACATAGCCTAGCTGCTGGTAGGCTGATAACTGATAAGTAGCTGATATTCTGAACAGATTGGTGATCCTTACCTTAAAAAGTCTGTGACTTTAGGCAGCGATTCTATCATTACCTGCATCTCTCTCTTTTTTTCCTTTTATGCGCCCCGCTAACATGTGAACGCTTCATCTTTCAAAGCCTCTAAATTTGTGTCTCTGTAGTCTGCAGTCTTTGGCGCGCTTTCGTGCGTGACGTTACATTTTGTTACATTTTATTCTGGTACAATTGTGGGTGTTCGTTGAGCCCCCCGAAGCCCCCCTTAAAGCGCCGGTGCATGTCCGCCATCGTCTGTGTGAGACTCGCGCGCGCGACAACTGTCCTTCCCATGATTCATTTCCAGAACGCATTTCCCCTTCTCCGTTTTAGCCTTTTTTTATTTTTTATTTATCAATTTTTTTTTACTCAGTAACGGTTGTGATGTAAAATGTACCGAAGTACACTACTTAAAAGAAAACATACTTAAGTAAAAGTAAAAGTACACTCTTTAAAAATTACTTGAAAAAGTATAAGTACATAAAAAAGCTACTCAAGTACAGTAACACGAGTAATGTAATTCATTACTTTCCACCTCTGGCTAATGAACATTAACATTCTAAACTAATGCAAAAGCAGTGTGCAGCAATGAAACAAAAGCCATGGACAAGAAAAGGTCAAAAATGAAAGGGGGGCCAAACAAATTTAGGAAAAAAGCAGGCATTAGGAGGCATAGGCTTTCAAATGTAAACAAGAGTGCTCTGAGAGCACAATATCCCCCACTGGCAGTGCTCTGAGAGCACAATATCCCCCACTGGCAACTATGTCATAGCTCTGGTAAAATGCGATGGAATTGAATGAAATTGCAATATGCATATTACCGACGTACAAAGAATCCTGTCAAGTTCCGTGAAATTCCTCCAAAGATTGAGAGAGGAGTTGATTTCAGAAGGTGAGTATCCTTCCCAGATGGAAGGATGGACATCGCCATGACATAATCCCATACATGTCAACCTTTGGTCAATCAAACCTGTATAACCAACCTCCAAAATCCATATTTCCCTTATAAAATCCGTATAAGATGCAAATTAAAATAATTTACCTAAAATTTGAATGATAATTACTGATATATCCCAGATACTTTTTATTCAATATTAATAACAATAAACCTTCAGAATGAATACAAAGCTCCAATGTTTGACAAAAACACAAAGTGTTATCAGCGTAGTTACGAAGGAAATACTTCGTTGTTTGGAGACAGGTTTCACCAAGCGGCTATTATGCACGAGACTTCATATTAGCCACAAAGTCAGGAAAATCTGTTCATAAAATTACAACCCCGATTCAAAAAAAGTTGGGACAAAGTACAAATTGTAAATAAAAACGGAATGCAATAATTTACAAATCTCAAAAACTGATATTGTATTCACAATAGAACATGGACAACATATCAAATGTTGAAAGTGAGACATTTTGAAATTTCATGCCAAATATTGGCTCATTTGAAATTTCATGACAGCAACACATCTCAAAAAAGTTGGGACAGGGGCAATAAGAGGCTGGAAAAGTTAAAGGTACAAAAAAGGAACAGCTGGAGGACCAAATTGCAACTCATTAGGTCAATTGGCAATAGGTCATTAACATGACTGGGCATAAAAAGTGCATCTTGGAGTGGCAGCGGCTCTCAGAAGTAAAGATGGGAAGAGGATCACCAATCCCCCTAATTCTGCGCCGACAAATAGTGGAGCAATATCAGAAAGGAGTTCGACAGTGTAAAATTGCAAAGAGTTTGAACATATCATCATCTACAGTGCATAATATCATCAAAAGATTCAGAGAATCTGGAAGAATCTCTGTGCGTAAGGGTCAAGGCCGGAAAACCATACTGGGTGCCCGTGATCTTCGGGCCCTTAGACGGCACTGCATCACATACAGGCATGCTTCTGTATTGGAAATCACAAAATGGGCTCAGGAATATTTCCAGAGAACATTCTCTGTGAACACAAGTCACCGTGCCATCCGCCGTTGCCAGCTAAAACTCTATAGTTCAAAGAAGAAGCCGTATCTAAACATGATCCAGAAGCACAGATGTCTTCTCTGGGCCAAGGCTCATTTAAAATGGACTGTGGCAAAGTGGAAAACTGTTCTGTGGTCAGACGAATCAAAATTTGAAGTTCTTTATGGAAATCAGGGACGCCGTGTCATTTGGACTAAAGAGGAGAAGGACGACCCAAGTTGTTATCAGCGCTCAGTTCAGAAGCCTGCATCTCTGATGGTATGGGGTTGCATTAGTACGTGTGGCATGGGCAGCTTACACATCTGGAAAGACACCATCAATGCTGAAAGGTATATCCAGGTTCTAGAGCAGCATATGCTCCCATCCAGACGACGTCTCTTTCAGGGAAGACCTTGCATTTTCCAACATGACAATGCCAAACCACATACTGCATCAATTACAGCATCATGGCTGCGTAGAAGAAGGGTCCGGGTACTGAACTGGCCAGCCTGCAGTCCAGATCTTTCATCCATAGGAAACATTTGGCGCATCATAAAATGGAAGATATGACAAAAAAGACCTAAGACAGTTGAGCAACTAGAATCCTACATTAGACAAGAATGGGTTAACATTCCTATCCCTAAACTTGAGCAACTTGTCTCCTCAGTCCCCAAACGTTTACAGACTGTTGTAAAGAGAAAAGGGGATGTCTCACAGTGGTAAACATGGCCTTGTCCCAACTTTTTTGAGATGTGTTGTTGTCATGAAATTTAAAATCACCTAATTTTTCTCTTTAAATGATACATTTTCTCAGTTTATACATTTGATATGTCATCTATGTTCTATTCTGAATAAAATATGGAATTTTGAAACTTCCACATCATTGCATTCCGTTTTTATTTACAATTTGTACTTTGTCCCAACTTTTTTGGAATCCGGGTTGTACGTTATAATGACCAAATACAATGAAAAGTGGCGGCACGGTGGTGTAGTGGTTAGCGCTGTCGCCTCACAGCAAGAAGGTCCTGGGTTCGAGCCCCGGGGCCGGCGAGGGCCTTTCTGTGCGGAGTTTGCATGTTCTCCCCGTGCCCGCGTGGGTTTCCTCCGGGTGCTCCGGTTTCCCCCACAGTCCAAAGACATGCAGGTTAGGTTAACTGGTGACTCTAAATTGACTGTAGGTGTGAATGTGAGTGTGAATGGTTGTCTGTGTCTACGTGTCAGCCCTGTGATGACCTGGCGACTTGTCCAGGGTGTACCCCGCCTTTCGCCCGTAGTCAGCTGGGATAGGCTCCAGCTTGCCTGCGACCCTGTAGAAGGATAAAGCGGCTAGAGATAATGTGATGTGTGATGTGACAATGAAAAGTATTTTTCCAGTCTCACCTGTGAAAGGTAATCCCATGTGATCTCGTTTGGACGGTAAACCTGTTGGTACAGTTAAACGCAGCACATGAATGAGGCATCTTTATTCTCGGCTACTGTCTAGACGCTATACCAGAGAAGGTTAAAGAATCTCCACTTTGCCACATCCAATATGGTGGCGAGGATGATGTATGATTCTACGCAGAAGGCGGCGTCTATGTTTATATGTCTATGACTTCGCGGTTGCTGGGATTCTCGCAATGCGGTGTGCGCATGATCAAAAGTGGAACAAAGTCTTGCTACCACAAGATAACGTGCGATTTCATAAGACTCTTTACTGGCTGTCTGTGGTGTACAGTACGTTTGTAAATGTTATGTGCTCTTATCATCATGGGAATTGATTATAGCTCTAAATAAATATTGAAGTTTTTTTAAAGAATCTGTATAACTTTATTTATACGCCCGTATACTTCGTTTATTGAATCAAATCCGTATAAAATACAGACATTCCGTATAGGTTGACATGTATGTAATCCCCCTTCAGGCATTTCGGACAGTGGGAGATTTATTTATTTTTTTTAAATTATATATATATATATATATATATATATATATATATATATATATATATATATATATATAATCAACATACTTTTTGGGCATCAGCTCTGGTTTCCCCCCACAGTTCAAAGACATGCAGATTAGGTAAAATATCCAGCCACTGGGGTTGCACAAGCTAGTACATACTTAGTGCTGGTCCCAAGCCTGGCTAGTTTGGGGAGGGTTGTGTCAAGAAGGGCATCCGGTGTAAAACCTATGCCAAATCAAATATGTGGAACAGATCTGCTGTGGCCACCCCTAATGGGAGCGGCTGAAAGAAAAGAGTAGTTTGGGCACTAGCATCCTTAACTGACCTGCAATGCTATTTTCGAGGAGCAGAATGAAGAGCTCAATATGGACATTAAAACATAGCTATAGGCTAGGCTGCATGTTCATTTAAAACTGCTGTAACTTGCCCAACCATAACTGACTCTCATATGTACCAGAGGTTTTCAAGCTTGTTGGGGCTGAAGGCACACCAAATTAAGGTTGATTACTGATTATGAAGAATGTCACACACATTATGATAGGCTTTAAGGTCATTAGCAAGATTTGACCCACAGTGCACTACAGCAGACTGTCATAATTATTAAACAGATAGGTAAATCAGACAGACCATTGTATAATTTATTAAAAACATGAGGCAATGCTCATTACAGTGTTTCCCATTAGTTACAGTTGTGGTCAGAAGTTTACATACAGTAACAAATGTCATGATATGAGTGATATGAATGTCATAGCAATATTTGGGCTTTCAATGATTTCTCTGAACTGTTCTTATTCTGTGGCAGAATGATTATACAGCATACATCTTAAAACAAGAAGAAGAAAAAAAGGCAGAGAATTCAGTGCACAATTTTCTTTGGGTTTTCTGAAATCAAAAAAGGGTCAAAAGTATACATACAGCACACATAATATTTGTTTCTTCGCAAGATTGACTTCGACCAAACATTTTTTGTTTACCATGAACAAGCTTCTGGCAGAATTCTGGTTGGATATTTCACGACTCTTCATGGTAGAATTGGTAGAGTTCAGTTAATTTTTTTTCCCCCCTTGGCATGGATTTGACTTATCAGCACGGGCCATATATTTTCGATAGGGTTGAAGTCAGGGCTTGTTTTAAGCTTAATGTTACCCTGCTTTATCCTCCACAACCAGCTCTGATGCATGTTTGGGTTCATTGTCCTGTTGTGACTCCCAATCATGTTCAAGTTTCCAATGGTTTGAGGTTATGCTGAAGAATTCTAAGGTAATCCTCCTTCTTCATTATTCCATCCACTTTGTGCAATGAACCAGTTCCACTGTCAGTAAAAGAGCCCCAGAGCATGATGCTGCTACCACCACCAGCCTGGTTATTGTGGCCAAACAACTCAATCTTTTGTCTCATACTGTGGTGCTTGAAAGTTTGTGAACCCTTTAGAATTTTCTATATTTCTGCATAAATATGACCTAAAACATCATCAGATTTTCACACGAGTCCTAAAAGTAGATAAAGAGAACCCAGTTAAACAAATGAGACAAAAATATTATACTTGGTCATTTATTTATTGAGGAAAATGATCCAATATTACATATCTGTGAGTGGCAAAAGTATGTGAACCTCTAGGATTAGCCGTTAATTTGAAGGTGAAATTAGAGTCAGGTGTTTTCAATCAATGGGAGGACAATCAGGTGTGAGTGGGCACCCTGTTCTATTTAAAGAACAGGGATCTATCAAAGTCTGATCTTCACAACACATGTTTGTGGAAGTGCATCATGGCACGAACAAAGGAGATTCCTGAGGACCTCAGAAAAATTATTGTTGATGCTCATTAGGCTGGAAAAGCTTACAAAACCATCTCTAAAGAGTTTGGACTCCACCAATCCACAGTCAGACAGATTGTGTACAAATGGAGGAAATTCAAGACCATTGTTACCCTCCCCAGGAGTGGTCGACCAGCAAAGATCACTCCAAGAGCAAGGCATGTAATAGTCAGTGAGGTCACAAAGGACCCCAGGGTAACTTCTAAGCAACTGAAGGCCTTTCTCCCATTGGCTAACGCTAATCTTCATGAGTCCACCATCAGAAGAACACTGAACAACAATGGTGTGCATGACAGGGTTGCAAAGAGAAAGCCACTGCTCTCCAAAAAGAACATTGCTGCTCGTCTGCAGTTTGCTAAAGGTCATGTGGACAAGCCAGAAGGCTATTGGAAAGATGTTTTGTGGACAGATGAGACCAACATGGAAATTTTGGGTTAAATGAGAAGCATTATGTTTGGAGGAAGGAAAACACTGCATTCCAGCATAAGAACCTTATCCTATCTGTGAAACATGGTGGTGGTAGTGTCATGGTTTGGGCCTGTTTTGCTGCATCTGGGCCAGAACGGCTTGCCATCATTGATGGAACAATGAATTCTGAATTATACCAGCGAATTCTAAAGGAAAATGTCAGGACATCTGTCCATGAACTGAATCTCAAGAGAAGGTGGGTCATGCAGCAAGACAATGACCCTAAGCACACAAGTCGTTCTACCAAAGAATGGTTAAAGAAGAATAAAGTTTATGTTTTGGAATGGCCAAGTCAAAGTCCTGACCTTAATCCAATCAAAATGTTGTGGAAGGACCTGAAGCGAGCAGTTCATGTGAGGAAACCCACCAACATCCCAGAGTTGAAGCTGTTGTGTACAGAGGAATGGGCTAAAATTCCTCCAAGCCGGTGTGCAGGACTGATCAACAGTTACCGGAAACGTTTAGTTGCAGTTATTGCTGCACAGGGGGATCACATCAGATACTGAAAGCAAAGGTTCACATACTTTTGCCATTCACAGATACGTAATATTGGATCATTTTCCTCAGTAAATAAATGAACAAGTATAATATTTTTGTCTACATTTGTTTAACTGGGTTCTCTTTATCTACTTTTAGGACTTGTGTGAAAATCTGATGATGTTTTAGGTCATATTTATGCGGAAATATAGAAAATTCTAAAGGGTTCACAAACTTTCAAGCACCACTGTATAACCATACAGCTTTCCTCCAGAAGGCTTTTTCTTTGTCCATGTGGTCAGTTGCAAACTTTAGTTCAGTTTGAAGGTGTCAATTTTGGAGCAGGGGGTTATTCCTTGAATAGCAGCCTCTTAGTCCATGGTGATATAAAACTCACTGAACTGTAGACAGTGATCCATCAGCTTCCAGTTCATGGCAGGGCTGTGACATGGTGGTTCCTGGGTTGTTCCTGACCATCCAAACCAATTTCCTTTTAGCTGAGGGTGACACTTTGGGTTTTCTTGAAGCAAAGTGGTTTGGCAAAGTGACTATGCCTTTCAATAACTTGCATACAATTGTTTGAACCAATCTTGGGATCTGCAGTTGTTGAGAAATGGCTCTAAGAGACATTCCTGAGTTGTGTACATCTGCGATCCTCTTTCTCAGATCTGCACTGAGCTCCTTGGACTTTCCCATTTTACTGTGTGTTAGTCAATCCAATGAGTGCTGTAAACAAACCCTTTTTATGAAGGCACAGAGAAGCTACCAGCTGTAGTCAATCATAATCACTAACAGGAAGTGACAGTGGTGCTTGAAAGTTTGTGAACCCTTTAGAATTTTCTATATTTCTGCATATGACCTAAAACATCATATTTTCACACAAGTCCTAAAAGTAGATAAAGAGAACCCAGTTAAACAAATGAGACAAAAATATTATACTTGGTCATTTATTTATTGAGGAAAATGATCCAATATTACATATCTGTGAGTGGCAAAAGTATGTGAACCTCTAGGATTAGCAGTTAATTTGAAGGTGAAATTAGAGTCAGGTGTTTTCAAATCAATGGGGTGACAATCAGGTGTGAGTGGGCATGTGATAGGTTGATTTTGATCCAGCTAAAATAATTAATTTCTTAAAAACATGAACAAAAGAGAATTCATTAATACATTGAGTAAATAAAAAAAATTATGATTCATAACTATAGACACAGTTTTTATGTAAACATTCCGGTCCTGTAAAAGAGGTTAAAAGGATGAACAAAGATGAAAAGGATCAGTGATTCTGCAATCTACTAATTCAGTCCTGGTGTCTGAGATCGATTGGTTGAGTCTACAGGGGAAGAAGGGGGCTTTCGCAGGCACTTTGCTCCATTCTCAATGAAACTAACAGAAGAAGCACTGTGTCCAGCATCTTTATTGAGATTCCACCTTTTTCAGGTATAAAACAAGTATTTCTGCCCTTACATGTGTTGTGTATGTGTTGTTAAATTGTTTTGTGTCCAGTTTGAGTAACTTTGACCGAACTTTGAGTGTTTTGGAGCATTATTTTGATTGGTACATTATTCACTGGTTCATTGCACAATACAACAGGCAGCCATTATGGTGTGGTGTGCGTTCTGATTGCGTTTAGCACTTTAGCAGATACACGTAGTGGATAATGTTGTTAATGTGTGTTGTTGAGTTACATGCATTTGAGGTAATTCTTTAAGTAGCTATTTATGATTGGGATCAAACACTATCGGAGAGAAAGATAAAATGGTTAATTGTGTTTACAATGCTTTTATTAATTTCAAATGCACTTTATTTTAGTTTAAGGTTATGTTGAATTATTAAGATTTGTACACACATGTTTACCTGTAGCATTTTTCCTGTAAGAAAGGGAAAGAAAAAGAAATGGGAATATACCTACCTGAGTACTCACCTGCTTGAAATTAACCTGTAAGACAACTTAATAAATGACAATATACTTACCTGATTAAATGTGACCTGTAGCAAAAAAGGAGAACTGTTATGATACTTACCAGTGTGTTTACCTGTGAAAGGAAAAAAAGGTTAATATTCAAATGAAACAAAATTACTGTGATTATGTAAATATTTTCATTCCAAATTCTCAGTGAAGCTAACAGAGAAGAAGCACTGTGTCGAGCGTCTTTATTGAGATTCCCACTTTTTCAGGGTGTAACAGGCACCCTGTTTTACTTAAAGAACAGGGATCTATCAAAGGCTGATCTTCACAACACGTTTGTGGAGTGCATCATGGCACAAACAAAAGGAGATTTCGGAGGACCTCAGAAAAAGCGTTGTTGATGCTCATCAGGCTGGAAAAGGTTACAAAACCATCTCTAAAGAGTTTGGACTCCACCAATCCACAGTCAGACAGACTGTGTACAAATGGAAGAAATTCAAGACCATTGTTACTCTCTCCAGGAGTGGTCGGCCAACAAAGATCACTCCAAGAGCAAAGCGTGTAATAGTCGGCGAGGTCACAAAGGACCCCAGGGTAACTTCTCAGCAACTGAAGGCCTTTCTCACATTGGCTAATGTTAATGTTCATGAGTCCACCATCAGGAGAACACTGAACAACAATGGTGTGCATGGCAGGGTTGCAAGGAGAAAGCCACTGATCTCCAAAAAGAACATTGCTGCTCATCTGCAGTTTGCTAAAGATCATGTGGACAAGCCAGACGGCTATTGGAAAAATGTTTTGTGGATGGATGAGACCAAAATAGAACTTTCTGGTTTCAATGAGAAGCGTTATGTTTGGAGAAAGGAAAACACTGCATTCCAGCATAAGAACCTTATCCCATCTGTGTAACATGGTGGTGGTAGTATCATGGTTTGGGCCTGTTTTGCTGCATCTGGACCAGGACAGCTTGCCATCATTGATGGAACAACGAATGCTGAATTATACCAGTGAATTCTAAAGGAAAATGTCAGGACATCTGTCCATGAACTGAATCTCAAGAAAAGGTGGGTCATGCAGCAAGACAACAACCCTAAGCACACAAGTCATTCTACCAAAGAATGGTTAAAGAAGAATAAAGTTAATGTTCTGGAATGGCCAAGTCAAAGTCCTGACCTTAATCCAATCGAAATGTTGTGGAAGGACCTGAAGCGAGCAGTTCATGTGAGGAAACCCACCAACATCCCAGAGTTGAATCTGTTCTGTATAAAGGAATGGGCTAAAATTTCTCCAAGCTGGTGTGCAGGACTGATCAACAGTTACCGGAAACATTTAGTTGCAGTTATTGCTGCACAAAGGGGGTCACACCAGATACTGAAAGCAAAGGTTCACATACTTTTGCCACTCACAGATATGTAATATTGGATCATTTTCCTCAATAAATAAATCAAGTTTATTTCAAAATCAAGTTTATTTGTACAGCGCTTTTAACAATAAACATTGTCGCAAAGCAGCTTTACAGAATTTGAACGACTTAAAACATGAGCTAATTTTATCCCTAATCTATCCCCAATGAGCAAGCCTGTGGCGATGGTGGCAAGAAAAAACTCCCTCAGATGACATGAGGAAGAAACCTCGAGAGGAACCAGACTCAAAAGGGAACCCATCCTCATTTGGGCAACAACAGACAGCCTGACTATAATATTAACAGTTTTAACAGGTATAACCCTCAACTGTCCTCATGGAGCCGTCCTTCACAGGAGTGGGGCGATAAAACTCCGACCAAGACACAGGGCACCTGGATGGATCAAGCAGGTCCGAGGGGCAGAAGAGGCCAGCATCTCAATCCCAGGATCAACATGTAACTCAGAGGGACAGATGGGGGGGGGGAAGAGAGAGAGAGAAAGAAAACACGTTGTTAGGTATGCCCTAAAAATGACAAGTATTAAATCTGTGTGGTAGGCTCGCAGAGACGAGAGTCTTTACATCAGGCATAACACACAATGGCATGTTAATATGGTAAAAAATATATCATGACCTGCTCTGGCTGGATGCTTGATTGGGTGATAGGAGCACACTCCTCAGCAATGATGAGATGCAGATGGGACCCTTAGGCCTGGCCAAGACAATTCAGTTACATTTCACCGGGTCTGGGACATGCGACAGAATGTCTGACGGCCAATTCCCTGCAGGCTACGATAGCCAGTCGAGGTCCCCACCGTCTCCACCAAAAGATTTCCTGTTGACTCCATGTAACTCAGAGGGACAGATTTGGGGTGGGGGGGAGAGAAAGAAAACACAGGTGGTTAGGTATGCCCAATGTCACCTGAATAAGTAGGAACAGTATACATATTGCACCGAGTACAAGTAGGGACTCCGGCAACTAACTATGACAGCATAACTAAAAGGAGAGAGCCAGAAGGTAACACAGGCATGAGGGAGCCCCAGGACATAAAGCAGCCAGCCACTACACCGTCAACAAACTCGAGTGAGCAAGCGAGTGGGGACTGACAGCATCCATACATCCCAGTTTACCAAAACACTCTATGTCTGAGGACCCTCTAGATCTACTCCTTTACCTCATAAACACCATTAACAAAAGGCTTGACTAAACAGATATGTTTTCAGCCTAGACTTAAATGCTGAGACTGTGTCTGATTCCCGAACATTACTTGGAACGCTGTTCCATAACAGTGGGGCTTTGTAAGAAAAGCCTCTGCCCCCTGATGTAGCCTTCACTATACGAGGTACCAGCAGATAGCCTGCACCTTTTGATCTAAGTAGGCGTGGCGGGTCATAGAGGAGCAGAAGTTCACTCAGGTACTGTGGTGCGAGACCATTTAGTGCTTTAAAGGTCAATAGTAGTATTTTATAATCAATACGAAATTTGATTGGGAGCCAATGCAGTGTGGATAAGACAGGCGTGATGTGGTCATATTTTCTAGTTCTAGTAAGGACTCTTGCTGCGGCATTTTGAACTAACTGGAGCTTGTTTATGCACTTATTGGAACATCCAGACAGTAAGGCATTACAATAATCCAACCTGGAGGTAACGAAAGCATGGACTAGTTTTTCTGCATCATGCAATGACATTAAATTTCTTATCTTTGCAATATTTCTGAGATGAAAGAAAGCTATCCGGGTGATGTTATCAATGTGAGTTTCGAATGAAAGACTGGGGTCAATAATCACTCCGAGGTCTTTTACTGCTGCACGTGAAGAAACAGAAAGGCCATCCAGAGTTACTGTGTAATCAGAAAACTTACTTCTAGCTGTATGTGGTCCTAGCACAAGTACTTCAGTCTTGTCAGAGTTAAGCAGAAGGAAATTTATAAGCATCCAGTGTCTAATGTCCTTAACACATTCCTCAATTTTATTAAGCTGGTGTCTCTCATCAGGTTTTGCAGAGACATACAACTGTGTGTCATCAGCATAACAGTGGAAACTAATACAATGTTTACGAATAATATCGCCCAGAGGTAACATATATAGAGAAAAAAGCAGTGGACCCAAGACAGAACCTTGTGGAACACCAAACTTTACCTCGGTACGTCTAGAAATATCACCATTTATATCAACATACTGATAACGATCAGTTAGATAAGACCTGAGCCAGGAGAGGGCCATTCCCTTAACTCCCACAACATTTTCTAGTCTATCCAGAAGAATGGAATGATCAATGGTATCAAATGCTGCACTAAGGTCAAGCAACACAAGTAGCGAGACACAGCCCTGATCAGACGCCAACAGTAGGTCGTTTACTACTTTAACCAGTGCTGTCTCTGTGCTATGATGAGGTCTAAATCCTGACTGATACATTTCATGGATGTTATTCCTATGTAAATATGAGCATAACTGCTGTGCCACAGCTTTTTCAAGGATCTTGGAGATAAAGGGGAGGTTTGATATTGGCCGATAATTGGACAGCTGACAGGGATCAAGGTCAGGTTTTTTAATCAGGGGTTTGATAACTGCTAGTTTAAAGGATTTGGGTACATAGCCAATCATAAGAGAAGAATTTATTATTTTTAGAAGCGGTTCAATTACTCCAGGCATTATCTGTTTGAATAGATGTGTCGGTAAGGGATCTAGTACGCAAGTTGAGGCTTTTGATGTAGAGATTAATGAAAGTAATTCAGTTTCTTTTAGGGGAGTAAAACATTCTAACTGATGATCTGATACAGTTATATTGTTAACTACAAGGTCACTTTCATTGTCTAACCTTAAATTAGTAGTTTGAATTTTTTGTCAGATATTCTCAATTTTGTCATTAAAAAAAATTCATGAAGTCGTTGCTACTACATACTGCAGGTGTGCATGTGTTGATAGTGGACTTATTCCTGGTTAATTTTGCTACAGTATTAAATAGGAATCTAGGATTATTTTTGTTATCTTCTATTAGGGAGGAGAAATATGTTGATCTCTCAGCACTAAGAGCTTTTCTATACTTCAGGAAGCTCTCCTTCCACGCTAATTTGAACACTACCAATTTTGTTTGACGCCATTTACGTTCCAATTTTCGAGTGGTCTGTTTTAATGTGCGAGTGTCATCATTATACCAGGGTGCTAATTTTTTGTCTCTGACCATTTTCCTTTTTAGAGGAGCTACATTATCTAAAGTATGGCGGAATGTTGACTCTAAGCATTCAGTTGCCTGATCAAGTTCTGCAGGGGCTGACAGTGACCCAATCAAAGTTGACAGCTCTGGGAGATCATTTATAAAGCTCTGTGCAGTAGTTGACGTGAAAGTACGTTTAATACAGTAGCGTGGTGAGGTGCATATATTATTACTCAGACATATTTTGAATGAGATGAGACAATGATCTGAGATAACTTCAGACTGTGGAAGTATGACTATATTGTCTACGTTTAATCTGAATGTTAGTATTAGATCAAGGGTGTGACCACCATTATGGGTCGGTCCTATGACATTCTGCTTAATCCCGACTGAATCTAAGATGGACACAAACGCTGTTTTTAAAGGGTCTTCTGGGTTATCGAAGTGAATATTAAAATCTCCGACAACTAAAGCTTTGTCTAAGGAAATAACCAAATCTGAGATAAAATCTGCAAATTCAGAAAGAAACTCAGAATATGGCCCCGGGGGCCTGTAAATAATAAGCAATGGAATTAACTGGGTAGACTTATTTTTCGAGGCTACATACATTATATGAGTATGAAGAACTTCAAATGTATTAAATTTATAACCAGGTTTGTGTGTTACACCTAGATAATCGTTATAAATAACCGCGACGCCTCCTCCTCTGCCAGTTAAACGAGGCTGGTGTATATAACTGTATCCAGGAGGACTCGCTTCATTTAATGCTATATATTCATTTGGCTTAATCCATGTTTCTGTTAAACACAGTACATTAAACTCCTGATCAGTAATGAGTTCATTAACCATTAGCGCTTTAGATGTAAGAGATCTAATATTTAATAGCCCCACATTTAGATCAAAGGTGCTGGCAGCAGCTGTACAGTCAGTCTGATCTAATTTTATATTGATTAGGTTACTGGAACAAACTCTCTGAAAATTTCTACCTTTTTGTTGAGCTAGGGGAACAGACACAGTCTCGATGTAGTGGGCCCTGAGTGACGACTCTGTGCAGCTAGCAGACAGTCGGTTTAGCCTGTTCGTCTGCTCCCTGGCCTTGGCTCTGGATTGTCAGAAATTAACTAGGCCTGTTCTGAGACTATGACCTATGCTGCAGGAAATGAGAGCAGCACCTTCCCGAGTGGGATGGATACCGTCCCGCCCTAACAGGCCAGCAGTGCCCTCAAAATTAGCCCAATTATCTATAAAGCCCACACTGTTTTCAGAGCACCACCTGGACAGCCAGCAGTTCAGCGACCATAACCTGCTGTAAGCTACATCGCCACGCCGCATTGGGATGGGGCCAGAGCATACTACAGCATCGGACATCGCCTTCGCTAATTTAAACACCTCTACAAAGTTACTCTTCGTAACCTCAGACTGACGAAGGCGTATATCATTAGCTCCTGCATGGATAACTATCTTTGAGAACCTGTGCTTGCCTAGGACCCTAAGATTACCTGCTATGTCCGGCGCCCTGGCTCCCGGTATACACCTGACTAAAGCTGCTGGTGCCCCTAAAGGCTGAGCTAATTTCACGTGCCGTATGATAGAGTCCCCTATAACCAGAGCTCTTTCAGGTTTCTCAATGGGTGCATCACTAAGGAGAGCAAACCTGTTCGACACGTGACGCGGAGAGGAGTGGTGCTCCCGTGGGCAAGCCTCAGCGGTAGCTTTGGCTCTACGCTTATGCCGCTGAGCCGTCACCCATTCGCCCCGCTGTAAGGGCTCTAATGCCGGAGTTGGGGGATTGCTAACTCCACCTAGGGTGTCCAATGACCAAGTATAATATTTTTGTCTCATTTCTTTAACTGGGTTCTCTTTATCTACTTTTAGGACTTGTGTGAAAATCTGATGATGTTTTAGGTCATATTTATGCAGAAATATAGAAAATTCTCAAGGGTTCACAAACTTTCAAGCACTACTGTAAGAGGCCTTGGCAAGATAAGAGACAGTATGGAAGTCTCAGCAGCTCTGAATTAATAACCTAAGTGAGTGTATGTAAATATTGGACCCTGTGTTGATTTCAGAAAACCCAAAAGAAATTAAAACTTCTGCACCAAATTAATGTTTTTTTTTCCTATTAAAGAAATATGTTGTACAATCCTTTCACCACAGAAAATGAACAGTTCAGAGAAATCACTGAAAGCCCAATATTGCCATGACATTCATATCCAAGATGACATTCATGTCACTGTATGTAAACTTCTGACCACAACTGTACCTAGACTGTGGTGGCCGAAACATTTTCAGAACACACCACCATGTGATTTGAGACTGATGACATTAATTTTACAGTATCCACTACAGTCATGCATTAGTCCAAACACAATTTTCTTCTTTTGGCTGCTCCCAATTAGGGGTCGCCACAGCGGATCTTTCTTCTCCATTGCTCCCTGTCTTCCACATCCTTCTCTACCACACCTGCCACTTTCATGTTCTCTCTCACCACATCCATGTATCTCCTCTTTGGCCTTCCTCGTTTTCGGGTGCCTGGCAGCTCCATCCTCAACATTCTCCTTCCCACATGCTCTGCATCTATTCTCAGGATGTGCCCATACCATCTCAGTCTCAGCTCTCTTAGCTTAATTCCCAAGCTCTCCACATGTGCTATCCCTCTGATGTGCTCGTTCCTTATCCTGTCCAACCTTGTGACTCCCATCGCAAACCTTAACATCCTCAACTCCGCCACCTCCAACTTTGCCTCCTGTCTCTTCATTAAGGGTACTGTCTCCAATCCATATATCACAGCTGGTCTCACTTATACATCTTACCTTTCACTTTTGCTGGGACTTTCCTATCACAAATGACTCCCAAAATCCTTCTCCAACTGCTCCACCCTGCCTGACACTCTTTCTCACCTCACTATCGCAGTCCCCATTTTTCTGCACAGTTGACCCCAGGAAATTGAATTCACCAACTCTTTACATCTTCTCCTTGAATCTTCACTACACGCTCATCCCCATTCTCATTGATGCACATGTACAGTATTCTGTTTCATAGTCCAAACACTATGTATGTATGGTTTTCAATTTAAGACAGCAAACAGAAAACGTCAATGCAGAAACTAGCATTCATCAAACTTTAGCTTAGTTAGGGAACGTTAACATTAACGTATCTGAATCTCATCTCCTCATTTTAAAACAACACACTGTTGAATTTCTAGAGTTTTAGTTTGTTTCTGAGTCAGAAAACTGCTAACATGTCCGGTAGCATATATTTGTCATTCAAAATACAAGTGCATGTGTGGCAGCAAGGGTGTGGTCGAATGTCGGCTGTGAAGGGTGAGGAGTCAGTTTGAACCAGCAGGTAACATGTCACGAGTGACACCTGTGTCTCATTACTGGCTATTTATTAACATTTGTCTCTGTGTGTCTTTCAGATGGCCAGTGACGAATGAGAGAGAGAGAGAGAGAGAAAGAGCGCCATGTTCTCCCAATGTGTGTGTGTGTTCACAGCTTAGTAGTCACTGAAAAGTGACAATAATAAAAGTGCACCTGGAATTGTAGTGCCTGTCTCCAGTTTCTCATTGTTCAGAAGTAAAGAGTTCTCACAGCATGCTCTAACCAAAGTTCAAAATAGGTCTATTTTTGGCTAAAATTAAATTATTGTGTGTTCTCTAGTCAATATTTTATATTTTCTAAAAATTAAAGACATCAACAAGTGGAACACAAGTAACCACTTCTGCTTCATTTCTTTGAGGGCTGAAATGTATGCTCCAGTTTTTGTTTTGTTTTTTGACTGTTTATGAACTGTTAAACACCTTTGGGCAATTCCATGGTTATGGACGTACTTGTGTGAAGGTTATGGACGTACATGGTAATTGAAAGTATTAAGTCCTTTTCAACATAGTTTATTTGAATATGGCAAGTGTGAAACTAATAAAGACACATTGAAATTTTAATAATAGGACACAAAACAGGTATTTTAGAAGATTTATTAAAAATTCTGGAACAAATTACAAATTCACATTGAAAGGATTTCACACATGTTCGTATTTAAAGAAAAACATCATAACTAATCAAAGTAAGAGTAATTGTCAATTCTTCATTATTTCTTTAATGCTTAATCCATATCAGACTTTAAAAAATAAAAAACAGGATAGGTTTTAATGACTGCAAACTGAGGGAAGGATTCTGGCTACCATTCCCAAGGATCGATTTGAATGGTCACAGTTCCGACATCATACAACATGCATATTCGCATATTCAATTGGAGTTCTAGACTATTATATTAGATTTGGGATTTGGCACCATGAATAGCACATAACTTAAAATACCTCATTGAGATTTAATGATCTCATGTTTTAGTCACTCAATGAACAAGAAACTAGGTTCACCAAAATCAAATAATTATGAAAAAAAGAAAGTAACAATGAAACATTGTTCTAACTGATACTACTCATTATTACACAGGTACTAGTAGTTTAAAATAAACTGATTGCAACAGCACAGTAAAAACTGCCAAACCTGAGTACCTACAGTGGGGCAAAAAAGTATTTAGTCAGCCACCAATTGTGCAAGTTCTCCCACTTAAAAAGATGAGAGAGGCCTGTAATTTTCATCATAGGTACACTTCAACTATGAGAGACAGAATGGGGGGAAAGAATCCAGGAAATCACATTGTAGGATTTTTAATGAATTAATTGGTAAATTCCTCGGTAAAATAAGTATTTGGTCACCTACAAATAAGCAAGATTTCTGGCTCTCACAGACCTGTAACAACTTCTTTAAGAGGCTCCTCTGTCCTCCACTCATTACCTGTATTAATGGCACCTGTTTGAACTTATCAGTATAAAAGACACCTGTCCACAACCTCAAACAGTCACACTCCAAACTCCACTATGGCCAAGACCAAAGAGCTGTCAAAGGACACCAGAAACAAAATTGTAGACCTGCACCAGGCTGGGAACACTGAATCTGCAATAGGTAAGCAGCTTGGTGTGAAGAAATCAACTGTGGGAGCAATTAGAAAATGGAAGACATACAAGACCACTGATAATCTCCCTCGATCTGGGGCTCCACACAAGATCTCACACCGTGGGGTCAAAATGATCATAAGAATGGTGAGCAAAAATCCCAGAACCACACAGGGGGAACCTGAATGACCTGCAGAGAGCTGGGACCAAAGTAACAAAGGCTACCATCAGTAACACACTACGCCGCCAGGGACTCAAATCCTGCAGTGCCAGACGTGTCCCCCTGCTTAAGCCAGTACATGTCCAGGCCCGTCTGAAGTTTGCTAGAGAGCATTTGCATGATCCAGAAGAGGATTGGGAGAATGTCATATGGTCAGATGAAACCAAAATAGAACTTTTTGGTAAAAACTCAACTTGTCGTGTTTGGAGGAGAAAGAATGCTGAGTTGCATCCAAAGAACACCATACCTACTGTGAAGCATGGGGGTGGAAACATCATGCTTTGGGGCTGTTTTTCTGCAAAGGGACCAGGACGACTGATCCGTGTAAAGGAAAGAATGAATGGGGCCATGTATCGTGAGATTTTGAGTGAAAACCTCCTTCCATCAGCAAGGGCATTGAAGATGAAACGTGGCTGGGTCTTTCAGCATGACAATGATCCCAAACACACCGCCCGGGCAACGAAGGAGTGGCTTCGTAAGAAGCATTTCAAGGTCCTGGAGTGGCCTAGCCAGTCTCCAGATCTCAACCCCATAGAAAATCTTTGGAGGGAGTTGAAAGTCCGTGTTGCCCTGCGACAGCCCCAAAACATCACTGCTCTAGAGGAGATCTGCATGGAGGAATGGGCCAAAATACCAGCAACAGTGTGTGAAAACCTTGTGAAGACTTACAGAAAATGTTTGACCTCTGTCATTGCCAACAAAGGGTATATAACAAAGTATTGAGATGAACTTTTGTTATTGACCAAATACTTATTTTCCACCATAATTTGCAAATAAATTCTTTAAAAATCAGACAATGTGATTTTCTGGATTTTTTTTTCTCATTCTCTCTCATAGTTGAGGTATACCTATGATGAAAATTACAGGCCTCTCTCATCTTTTTAAGTGGGAGAACTTGCACAATTGGTGACTGACTAAATACTTTTTTGCCCCACTGTATATTGCTTCATAAAGTTTCACATTCTTTGGCCGTAAATCACAGAATTTACTCCTGCTGATTTCGATATCTGTCTCTTGGCAGAATATTTGATACGCTTCAGACAAGGATGTGAGCATGTACCTTGATTGGACGTAGGTTTTCTGCTTCACACCCTTGTCATCTTTGGTGCGAATAATTGTGCGGTCTTTCAGGCCTGGTGCTTGCCAAGATATATCATCACTTAAATAGAAGTCAATGACTTGCTGCTTTGTTTCATCGGATATTCCCCTACTCATTTTACCTGGAGAAATAGCACTTTTGGCAACAATGCCACTTTCTTCGGCCAAAACTGCCGTGACGGCCTTACGCTTCCTCGGCGATTTGGGAAGGGCTTGCTTTGCCTTCTTTACAGCCTTGCCCAGTGACTGACGTGAGCGAAAACCTGAGGGGGATTCTTCCCCAGCCCCATGACCCCCTGCATTTTGCTGCGCGTGGAATTCTCTCAGTTTCTTGTTTTCTTTTGCCCAATATTCTTTCCACTTTTCTGTATTTCTCTTCAGGACTTGTCTTTCAAGGGATTTTCGTTTCTAGTACTTCTCTGTAAACTTCTCATGAAGGGAGGGGTTCTTCTTCAGGCGCTCCCAGAAGCGGGCCTGCTTCTCTCTATTCGTTAGAGCCATGGTCCCCACACCTGGTTGGCAAATAAGCCTACTTCAAGTATTTGACTACATCCACAACAAATCAAAAACTCTTAGTCAAAATGAACAGGATAGCAAAGAACTTGGTAACCATTGATTGGCTGCTTGCAGTTTACAAGGATTTCACATTACTCTGAGAATCAGTGAGATGTAGCATCCATTTTAGGAAGTGTCAGGAATTTTTTTGAGGGAAATGAACATTAGACATGTATGGAAATTGATTAAAAAATAATTAGAAATTCTATCAAATAACCTCATAAAGAATATAACTCACCTTGTATTCCACAGAACTGGGGTTCCTTTAATGTCGATTGTTGCAGATTTGAAACTTTGTATCAGGTGTGTCTAGATCTAGCAGGACACATGGAATTCAACAGGAAGTGATGTCAGGCTTAGTTAAAAAATTGTACACCAGAGGGCATGGGTTATTTAATGGCAAAAGAGATCCACCACAGGACTGAAAGATACAAAACGTGATCTTGCATGATTATGGATGTATGTTTAAAGTGGTTATGGACGTACATAAATTTGGGTATCTTTATTTCTGTAAAAAATATGAACAGCCAATTTTTTTATGGTTGCTTAAGCTTAGGATCTGAAGTTAGCATTGCATCATAAGAGAAATTGAAATGGTACAAATATTCTTTAAAGGGGATTAAAAAAAATCAAATTTTTGGTTATGGGCGTACATGCATCGGCCATTTCAGTATTGAAGCTGGCTATCCCAGAATGAGACCATAGTTGAGCCAACTTAATAACATAGGAGAAAGACCAAATGTTATATTGTTAATTTGATATAAAACAGTAACTCTCAGTAAGTAACATTAGTGGATTATGAGGCACCTCATGATTTCATCCTTTTTTGTTGAAATTCACAAATTTTATTTCAAGAGACTTTAAAGACCTATACATATCTCTTGAATGCATGATTCAACAAACACATAACATTTCCAAGAAGTACAAGTTGTTAGCTTTCCAATGATACCTCATTTATGTATATAGTCCCAGTTTGAAATTCTGACTGTGTGCTTGACACTTCCACGGAATTGCCCCTTTATCATGCTTTGTGGGTGTGACCTTTTTAGTGTGGCATCATTATTCATACCTATACAATTAGGGTGTTTATGTTTAAATTACTCATGCACAAAATTATTTCAAGCAAGTTCTTCATAAATCTAAACTTTTAATTTTGCCCTCAAAGTGCACCAGTGCACATTTAACTTTAAAGTGCATATCACGGGTAAATTCAGGAGCAAGATCAATGTGATTCTCCTATTTTATATTAAACTTTGGTCAAATATCTGTAACATTCTGCATTCTCTGCAATTTTTTTTACCTTGCGCAATACCAGAAAAATTCAGTTGAAATCAAGCCATTTGAGGCAAATTCATCCGCCTCTGAAAAAACTTGCCATTTGCATTTCCCGGCAAACATTGATTTTCGTGACATCACATGCAGGACACCTCCTTCTGAATCCTACATCAGCGCTGGTTTGTTTATGAGAAAACAACCTGGTGGTTTTCTGAAAATTTCTTCAACGTTATCATATAATTATTAAAATGGTTCACAGATGTATCGTAGGAGGGTGTAGCAACACCAATCTTGATGGGATTAGTACTCATCGTTTTCCAAAAGACCAGAGAATGAGAGAGAAATGGGAGCGCTTCGTGCGGGGCACCCGGAAAAAGCCAAGGACCAAGCAGAGCCGAGAAAAACACCAAGAAAATCGTAAGTTACGAAGGTAACTATGGATCTGTGAGACTGAGGGATGACCATCACTACGGTCTAAAAAAAGGAATGATCACCTTCGTTCTGCCTATCACCGAGACCATATGTCAACAAAGTCATGTCCATGACCTCCGGAAGCAGAACGACTCGCGTTATAAATAGCAGAGATTGCTCACGGTTCAGTCTCCTACCTCAAGCGCCTCAGGATGGTCCGAGCGACAAGGATAGTGACGGTCATCCCTTGGTCTCACAGATCCAATAGTTACCTTCGTAACTTACAATCTGTTTCGACCTCGCTCTGACCATCACTACGGTCTAAAAAAGGGATGACACATACCAAAAGAGTCACGAGGAACCCAGAATTAATCATTAGAACCTTGCTCGGTCACAGTCATGAGGGCGCCATCGCCGACCAGAGCTGGGCGAGTTACGTCCACCCTGTAAAATCTGGTAAAAGTGCATGGTGTAGCCCATGAAGCCGCTGCACAGATATTGCCTGCTGCCACACCCCTAAAGGCAGCCCAAGACGTAGCTACACTTCTGGTAGAGTGAGCCCTCGTACCCGAAGGGACCAGTATCCCCTGAGCCCTGTAAGCGTCGGAAATAACCTCCACCAGCCAATGAGACAGCCTCTGTTTGGAAAGCGGCAGCACGTGCTTCGCCACCCCATAACAGACAAAAAGTTGAGAGTGCGTTCTCCTCAAGGACTGTGTACGGGCCAGATAAGCCCTCAAGGCTCTGACTGGGCACAAAGTGAGCAACTTGTCCTGCTCTGCCTGCGAGGCAGAGGAAGGCTGGAATTGGGACACCTCCAGAACCTGGTTGATGGACTGCTGATTAAAAACCTTTTGCAGAAAAGTTGGATTTGGCCAAAGCGACACGCCAGTGCCTCCTGCCTGCCACCATAGACAGTCGTCGCTAATGGAGAGAGCACACAGCTCTCCGACCCACTTTGCTGAACAGAGTGCCAAGAGAAAAGCAGTCTTAAGGGACAAAGATCGCAAATCTGCATCTGAAATAGGCTCATATGGACCTTCAGTGAGTGATGTTAAGACTGTGGGCAGATCCCAGCTCGGTGCCCGCAAGGTACGACCTGGACGCAACCGGCGGGCTCCCTTCAAGAACTGGCCAATCAAAGGATGCCTACCCAGGGGTCTGTTGTCTGCGCCCTGGTGAAAGGCTGAAATGGCTGAAGCATAGACTTTTATTGTACTGACTGCCTTGCCTTGATCCAAATGGGACTGCAAGAAGCGTAAAACATGTGGCACAGGGCAAACTGCTGGCTCAAGACCCATGCCGGCACACCAACCTGAAAAGATCCTCCATCTGAGTGCATAGCAAGCTCTAGTAGATGGAGCCCTGGTGTTATCGAGTGTCTCTTGAACAGACTCGTCTAGCTGCTCAGTGATGGACTCTGCAGGGGCCAAACCCATAGACGTAGGACACCTGGGTTCGGATACCAGATCCGCCCGTCCGCCTGTGACAGAAGATCCGCTCTGCATGGTAACTGCCATGGCTGACCCTGCAGCAGCCGGAGCAGGTCCGGGAACCAAGGCCTCGACGGCCACCGTGGAGCAACCAGCAGGACTGAGTGTTGGCCCCCTCTGATCCTCCGGAGGACCTGAGCTATGAGAGGGAGTGGAGGAAAAGCATACCACAAGCTTGTTGGTCATTCTTGTGACAGAGCATCCAGGCCCAGACTGCCCCCCTGAGGGAGTACCATTCTGGGCAGTATGTTGTCTCTGCTGACGCAAAGAGATCCACTTGTGCAACACCGTACCGCGTCCAGATCTGGCTGATGACGTCCATGTTCAGTCTCCATTCTCCTGGGAGTGGCCCCGTCCTGGAGAGAATGTCGGCCGCTCTGTTCTCCACACTCGGGATGTGCACTGCACTCAATGAAGAGAGTCATGGCCATGCTCATGTCAGCAACTCCTCCACCACCTGGAGGCACTGCCGGGACCTCGTGCCCCCTTGGTGATTCACATGATACACCGCAGAGGTGCTGTTTGTTCTCACAAGAACATGTTGGTATTGCAACACCGGCAGGAATCTTCGAAGAGCGAGATGGATGGCCTTCAGTTCGAGGACGTTTATGTGCTCCAACATCCACGGGGGTTGCCACATGCTCCTCACTGACCGTCCTTCCCAGACAGCTCCCCAACCTGTCAGGGACGCATCCATCGAGATGACCTGTCCCCTGTGGGGAAGGCCCCCCAGTGGGACACCTTGGAGCAGGAACTCCCGGTCCCTCCAAGGACGTAGAGCTTGGATGCAAGCCTGAGACACACGCAGCCTCACCTGCCTGTTGTCTTTTGGATGGAGATGGAAAGTGTTGAACCAGCACTGCAGGGGGCGTGCCTTCAGCAGGCCAAGAGGAATTACTGCTGCTGCTGCGGCCATCAAACCCAGCAGCTTCTGGACTCTGTGAGTCATAACAAGACTGCCCAAGTGGAAATACTTCAGCATTTTGATCAAGCTGTCCACGCTCCGTGGAGTGAGAGACGCAGTCATACCGACTGAGTCGAGGAAGATGCCAAGGAATTCCACCTGTTGGCGGGGTTGCAAGTTGCTCTTCTTGTGGTTGACAGTTAAGCCCAAGGATTGGATGTGGGCTAGAACTGCGTCTGTGTCATGCACTACCTGCTCTCGGGAGGGGCGCAGATGAGCCAATCGTCCAGGTAGGGTAGGATTTCCAGACCTCGAACCTGGAGGGGGGGGGGACAGCATGGCTGACACCACGCGAGAAAAAAACCTTGGGGCCAGGGAAAGGCCAAAAGGAAGGACCTGGAACTGGAACACCCTGCCCTGGAGGGCAAAGTGCAGGAAGGGCCTGTGTTCTGGGCAGATTGGGATGTAGAAATACGTGTCCTTTAGGTCCAGAGATATGAACCACTCCCCCTGCCGGATGGACTGCATCACCACTCTTGTGTGGACCATCTTGAAAGGCAGCACCTTGAGATATCGGTTCAAGGGCCTGAGGTTGAGAACAGGCCGATGACAGCCGTCTTTTTTGGGAACAATAAAATACTTGGAGTAGAACCCCACTGGGTTCTCAGAACCCGACTGGGTTCTCAGCTGTGCGCTGGGCAGTACTTCTGAGATGGCCCCTTTTAGAAGTAACTCTTGAGCCTCCTTGATGAGTACGGACATCAAAGCCAGGTCTTTTATGGATGTTACCCTGACCCCTGAAAACATACGGGATCGCCGTCAAAATTGCAATTGGTAGCCGTGAGCCACCGTAGCCACGACCCAAGGGTCTGGCGCAATCCCCTCCCAGGAGGTCCATGGCAACTGGGAAGGACAATCGACGGGCAAACCAAGACTCCTATGCAGGACCACCGCCGCAGCCTGCACCCCCTGCCTGTGCCTCACTGCAGTCCTCTTCTTCCCCTGGGTCGGGGATTTGGGGCCGTACTTCGGTCGGGTGCACGAAATCCCCAGTCCCGTGGGGCCACCGGGTCATTGCCCGCCGGTGGAGGCCGGGTGGGCTGCTGCAGCCTATACCTACCCATAGGCGCCCGGCTGGTAGTTGAAGCCGACTTACGGCACACACGCTGGACAGCTTCCCTAGATGCCGCAGTGCGCTTTGCACGATCAAGCACCTCCTGGGATCCTGGATGAAAGATGTGCCCAGGCGCCATGGGGAGGCTCAGCAGCTCCTGCTTGATGGCTTCCAGCAGGAAGGTTTGCGCCAGCCAAACCTGTCTGCAGCACAGCACCACAGAGGCCATAGCGTCCCCCACGTCTTGTGTCAGCTGGGAGCGGGGAAAAAAGAACTGCGTCCATCAGGGCCCTGGCGTCCTGATCGTCTGGGCTCAGTGTCTTCCATAGAGCTGCCAGGGTGATGGCTAGAGCGTTACCCATTCAGGCTGCTCATGCCGATGCATTAAAAGAGCAAGTGGCCAGGTGGTCCGTCTTGCAGTACTCCTTACGAGGGCAACATGGATTGGGGGATATGCGGGCAAGGCCCAGGGACACCAATGCGGCCACTGATGGTTCAACTGGTGGCATGTCCCCCAGTCCAGTCTCAACCAGGTAACCAGCTGCATGAAACCGGGGGCGTTGCAACGACTTACCCCATGTTGACTTGAGCATTGCTGCATAATCATCCGCCACAGGTATAGGAGGTGGTGGGGTAGCATGAGAGATGCCCTCCCAAACTCCTCCCAAAGGAGCCGGGGCAGGTGCAGGCGCCTGAAGGCCCAGGACCTTGGCAGTGCTCAGCACCTGTGACACCAGGGAGCTGACAGGGGCCTCTTCCATCCCCATGGAGCCATCAGCCAGCTCTGCAGAGCCAGAATGCAGGTCTCCCCTGAGGCCATCCCTACATGTTATGTTGTCCGTCGCTGTGTGGGGAGCATAGAGGGATAGCACATCCACATCGCCCCACCCATCCTCCTCACCATAGCTCTCAGGCCTGGATGAGAGGGTATCCCCCTGGCCTGGGGGCAGGGAAGTAGATGACGAGCCCTGGTGACCTTCGAGCCTGTCCATCCTCTGTGACAGAGCCTGGAGAACCAAGAGGATCTGGAACAACTCCACGTTACCACTCTCTGTCACCGTAGCTGAGGCAGGGCGCTTAGCAGGTCTGGGCACCTCTCTTTGGGCAGGCCTGTGGGGGGACTCCTGCTGCTGGTTACGTGAATTGCTTGCGTTTGTGCTTATGCCCATGCTTACTGGAGAGAGACAGCTGGTCAGGGGAGCATCGCCTCTCTCTCCGGCTCTCGTGCACATGGCTGCCCACCTGGCTGACCCAGCGCTGTCTTTCCCCCCTGGAGAGGTCACAGGCCATGCTGCAGGGGTTGTCCACATCCTCCAGTACGTGGGCAGCTCCAAGGCACATTGAACACTCCCTGTGCCCATCTCTGGAACTCATTGAGGCCCTGAAAATCCTGCAGTAGTGAGAAGCCATCGTAGCCACACAGAGGCCTAGGCGGTCTGAAATCTGGAGTCCTCCTCAAGTAGTCCACCAAGGTATTATGGTGGCCCGCACCAGCGCGCAAATGCACTTAGCGGGCGCACACTAGCCCCACCGGCTGCGAACAGCAGTATAGGGTATACCACAGGATCACGATGGTGGCCCGCACCAGCGCATGAATGCACTTAGTGGGCGCACACTAGCCCCACCAGCTGCAAACAGGGGTATAGGGCATGGCAGAGGAGGGCGTCGCAGAGGAGCACTGTCACAGTCTGCACCTGAATGCACCTAATGGGAATAGGAAAAGCACAGCACACAGTATTATGATGGTCTGCACCAGCGCACAAACGCATTTAGCGGGCACACACTAGCCCCACCAGCTGCGAACAGCGGTATAGGGTATGCCACAGGATCACGATGGTGGCCCGCACCAGCACACGAATGCACTTAACGGGCACACACTAGCCCCACCAGCTGCGAACAGGGGTATAGGGCGTGGCAGAAGAGGGTGTCGCAGAGGAGCACTGTCGGGGCCTACGCCTGAATGCACCTAATGGAAACAGGAAAAACAGCACACAGTATTATGATGGTCCGCACCAGCGCATGAATGCACTTAGCGGGTGCACACTAGCCCCACCAGCTGCAGACAGGGGTATAGGGTGTGGCACGGGAACACTGCCGAGGCCTGCACAGTGTGCAAACACACCTAGCAGGCTACACCAGTGAACAACAACAACAAAAAAAGGCACCACACAATAGCAAGAGTATATTATAAATCCAAACAATTCAATGCATTATGATAACAATTCAAACAAGTATAGCACTAGGTGGCCTGTAACAGCAGTCTGACAGGCTCACACAATTTCCGGCTGGGACAACAGCAGTAAAAAAAACAGAACATGGGTATTATGGTGGCCCACACCAGCACGCGAATGCACTTAGTGGGCTCACACTAAGTCCATGGCTACGAACAACGGTATAGGCACACAGTGGTTACAAACTCAGATTACCCGGAAAGCTAGCGCATATAACGTCAAACAAAAAGGATACCTGAAAAAACAAGCTTACAGCCTACCGGCAAATTAAGCTAAGCACATAGCTCAGAAATACACAAACCACAACAATCCTCGGGGACACAAGGCACCTGTACCACGCAGGTAACGAATTAGTGGAATGTGAAGCAAAGAAATCAGGATTTCTTACCTTACGGTTCTCTTACTTACGGTCTCGTACGAGGCAATCAAGGTGAGATACTGAACCGGGAGCAATCTCTGCTATTTATAATGCAAGTCGTTCTGCTTCCGGAGGCCATGGACATGACTTTGTTGACATATGGTCTTGGTGATAGGCAGAACGAAGGTGATCATTCCTTTTTTTAGACCGTAGTGACGGTCAGAGCGAGGTTGAAACAGATCAGCAATTCACATGTTGACTGTTGCCAGGGTAAGAAATAATTCTGACATCTCATTATATTCTTCATCCAAAGGTGAAGTAACCTTGCGCGCAGGTGACAATTCCATATTTCAATGCAAAATCGCTAGCTGCTAAACTTGGTCTACACAGGCTGTGCACTGAAACCGTGCAAGCTCTCGCAGCCTGCTGGTAGTTCCACAGATGACGTCACGAATCTGGCTCCAGACTCCCTTGGGATTTTTCCAGATGTGTTTTGTTATTTTATTTTTTTTCTGCTGTAGACAGATAGCCTTGTGCAAAATTACCCTTCGGGATGAGTGTGTAAAGGGACATACTTTCATTCATTCAAAAAAAAAAAATTGGTCCAGGATATGCACTTTAAAATGTACAAAATTTTCTTACAGGGGAGCTTGCCCCCAGACCCTGCAGAGCGAGGTTCACTGACCATAGTTTCACAAAATCCTGTGGGAAACACTATTATTCTGCCTATGCATTTTTTAAATATTTATTTATTTATTTTTAACTGTTACTGGAACATCTCCCTGTTCTTTTGCAGGTTAGGGTGGGTGTGGAAGAACTCACTCTCTCAACTCAAAATGTAAAAGTAGGTGACCGTGATTATGCAACATACCCGAGCAAGCATGATGGGTAGTGATCTAACGTGGCGAGTGTGTTGCGAGACAAAGATCTCAACTTCCCATGTAATATTTTGTGGTCTGTACATCTCAAGTTGTTTTATTTTACTACAAGATGCATGCCTATCAAAATTTTGGCCAGAAGTGATCAATTACGGCAGGATTCTCTGTCATGGTGGGTCATTGCTTCCTGTTTCCTGAGTTGTTCGCGCCGAATCTTTTTTCCCGCGAGTGCCGGCGTTAATTACTAATCCTTTTTTAACTTTTTTTCTATAAATAAATTTCCAGTATCGTCTTCATTTTTATTATACTGTCGCTTTCATTTTTGTATTTTTCACTTTCGCTTTCCTTTTTCCTGTTTTTTTTTCCGGTTTTTTCTCTTTCTTTTTTCGGAAGAACCCCGAGACCGGAAGCTTTCTTTTTTTCTCCTCCACAAGCGGAGGCCATCTGATCTGCTTTAATATCAACAGATCTTCATTTAAGGTACGTGAATCTTTTCATCATGGCACACCTTCAGCCTGTTCAGTGTGCTGAGTGCAGGATGTTTAGTCATTCTTCCTCCGTCACTAGCGATAGCTCTATTAGCTTTACTTGTGATAAGTGCAGATTAGTTAGCTCTCTGACGGAGAAGATTTCAGTGCTAGAAGCGCGTGTCCAGGCTTTAGAGCAGGTTAGTGAGCGTGAGAACAGTGTAGTTTCTGTTAGGGAAAGTCTGGACGCCCTAGGTGGAGTTAGCAATCCCCCAACTCCGGCATTAGAGCCCTTACAGCGGGGCGAATGGGTGACGGCTCGGCGGCATAAGCGTAGAGCCAAAGCTACCGCTGAGGCTCGCCCACGGGAGCACCACTCCTCTCCGCGTCACGTGTCGAACAGGTTTGCTCTCCTTAGTGATGCACCCGCTGAGAAACCTGAAAGAGCTCTGGTTATAGGGGACTCTATCATACGGCACGTGAAATTAGCTCAGCCTTTAGGGGCACCAGCAGCTTTAGTCAGGTGTATACCGGGAGCCAGGGCGCCGGACATAGCAGGTAATCTTAGGGTCCTAGGCAAGCACAGGTTCTCAAAGATAGTTATCCATGCAGGAGCTAATGATATACGCCTTCGTCAGTCTGAGGTTACTAAGAGTAACTTTGTAGAGGTGTTTAAATTAGCGAAGGCGATGTCCGATGCTGTAGTATGCTCTGGCCCCATCCCAATGCGGCGTGGCGATGTAGCTTACAGCAGGTTATGGTCGCTGAACTGCTGGCTGTCCTGGTGGTGCTCTGAAAACAGTGTGGGCTTTATAGATAATTGGGCTAATTTTGAGGGCACTGCTGGCCTGTTAGGGCGGGACGGTATCCATCCCACTCGGGAAGGTGCTGCTCTCATTTCCTGCAGCATAGGTCATAGTCTCAGAACAGGCCTAGTTAATTTCTGACAATCCAGAGCCAAGGCCAGGGAGCAGACGAACAGGCTAAACCGACTGTCTGCTAGCTGCACAGAGTCGTCACTCAGGGCCCACTACATCGAGACTGTGTCTGTTCCCCGAGCTCAACAAAAAGGTAGAAATTTTCAGAGAGTTTGTTCCAATAACCTAATCAATATAAAATTAGATCATACTGACTGTACAGCTGCTGCCAGCACCTTTGATCTAAAGGTGGGGCTATTAAATATTAGATCTCTTACATCTAAAGCGCTAATGGTTAATGAACTCATTACTGATCAGGAGTTTAATGTACTGTGTTTAACAGAAACATGGATTAAGCCAAATGAATATATAGCATTAAATGAAGCGAGTCCTCCTGGATACAGTTATATACACCAGCCTCGTCTAACTGGCAGAGGAGGAGGCGTCGCGGTTATTTATAACGATTATCTAGGTGTAACACACAAACCTGGTTATAAATTTAATACATTTGAAGTTCTTCATACTCATATAATGTATGTAGCCTCAAAAAATAAGTCTACCCAGTTAATTCCATTGCTTATTATTTACAGGCCCCCGGGGCCATATTCTGAGTTTCTTTCTGAATTTGCAGATTTTATCTCAGATTTGGTTATTTCCTTAGACAAAGCTTTAGTTGTCGGAGATTTTAATATTCACTTCGATAACCCAGAAGACCCTTTAAAAACAGCGTTTGTGTCCATCTTAGATTCAGTCGGGATTAAGCAGAATGTCATAGGACCGACCCATAATGGTGGTCACACCCTTGATCTAATACTAACATTCAGATTAAACGTAGACAATATAGTCATACTTCCACAGTCTGAAGTTATCTCAGATCATTGTCTCATCTCATTCAAAATATGTCTGAGTAATAATATATGCACCTCACCACGCTACTGTATTAAACGTACTTTCACGTCAACTACTGCACAGAGCTTTATAAATGATCTCCCAGAGCTGTCAACTTTGATTGGGTCACTGTCAGCCCCTGCAGAACTCGATCAGGCAACTGAATGCTTAGAGTCAACATTCCGCCATACTTTAGATAATGTAGCTCCTCTAAAAAGGAAAATGGTCAGAGACAAAAAATTAGCACCCTGGTATAATGATGACACTCGCACATTAAAACAGACCACTCGAAAATTGGAACGTAAATGGCGTCAAACAAAATTGGTAGTGTTCAAATTGGCGTGGAAGGAGAGCTTCCTGAAGTATAAAAAAGCTCTTAGTGCTGCGAGATCAACATATCTCTCCTCCCTAATAGAAGATAACAAAAATAATCCTAGATTCCTATTTAATACTGTAGCAAAATTAACCAGGAATAAGTCCACTATAGACACATGCACACCTGCAGTATGTAGTAGCAACGACTTCATGAATTTTTTTAATGACAAAATTGAGAATATCCGACAAAAAATTCAAACTACTAATTTAAGGTTAGACAATGAAAGTGACCTTGTAGTTAACAATATAACTGTATCAGATCATCAGTTAGAATGTTTTACTCCCCTAAAAGAAACTGAATTACTCTCATTAATCTCTACATCAAAAGCCTCAACTTGCGTACTAGATCCCTTACCGACACATCTATTCAAACAGATAATGCCTGGAGTAATTGAACCGCTTCTAAAAATAATAAATTCTTCTTTTATGATTGGCTATGTACCCAAATCCTTTAAACTAGCAGTTATCAAACCCCTGATTAAAAAACCTGACCTTGATCCCTGTCAGCTGTCCAATTATCGGCCAATATCAAACCTCCCCTTTATCTCCAAGATCCTTGAAAAAGCTGTGGCACAGCAGTTATGCTCATATTTACATAGGAATAACATCCATGAAATGTATCAGTCAGGATTTAGACCTCATCATAGCACAGAGACAGCACTGGTTAAAGTAGTAAACGACCTACTGTTGGCGTCTGATCAGGGCTGTGTCTCGCTACTTGTGTTGCTTGACCTTAGTGCAGCATTTGATACCATTGATCATTCCATTCTTCTGGATAGACTAGAAAATGTTGTGGGAGTTAAGGGAATGGCCCTCTCCTGGCTCAGGTCTTATCTAACTGATCGTTATCAGTATGTCGATATAAATGGTGATATTTCTAGACGTACCGAGGTAAAGTTTGGTGTTCCACAAGGTTCTGTCTTGGGTCCACTGCTTTTTTCTCTATATATGTTACCTTTGGGCGATATTATTCGTAAACATTGTATTAGTTTCCACTGTTATGCTGATGACACACAGTTGTATGTCTCTGCAAAACCTGATGAGAGACACCAGCTTAATAAAATTGAGGAATGTGTTAAGGACATTAGACACTGGATGCTTATAAATTTCCTTCTGCTTAACTCTGACAAGACTGAAGTACTTGTGCTAGGACCACATAAAGCTAGAAGTAAGTTTTCTGATTACACAGTAACTCTGGATGGCCTTTCTGTTTCTTCACGTGCAGCAGTAAAAGACCTCGGAGTGATTATTGACCCCAGTCTTTCATTCGAAACTCACATTGATAACATCACCCGGATAGCTTTCTTTCATCTCAGAAATATTGCAAAGATAAGAAATTTAATGTCATTGCATGATGCAGAAAAACTAGTCCATGCTTTCGTTACCTCCAGGTTGGATTATTGTAATGCCTTACTGTCTGGATGTTCCAATAAGTGCATAAACAAGCTCCAGTTAGTTCAAAATGCCGCAGCAAGAGTCCTTACTAGAACTAGAAAATATGACCACATCACGCCTGTCTTATCCACACTGCATTGGCTCCCAATCAAATTTCGTATTGATTATAAAATACTACTATTGACCTTTAAAGCACTAAATGGTCTCGCACCACAGTACCTGAGTGAACTTCTGATCCTCTATGACCCGCCACGCCTACTTAGATCAAAAGGTGCAGGCTATCTGCTGGTACCTCGTATAGTGAAGGCTACATCAGGGGGCAGAGCCTTTTCTTACAAAGCCCCACTGTTATGGAACAGCCTTCCAAGTAATGTTCGGGAATCAGACACAGTCTCAGCATTTAAGTCTAGGTTGAAAACATATCTGTTTAGTCAAGCCTTTTGTTAATGGTGTTTATGAGGTAAAGGAGTAGATCTGGAGGGTCCTCAGACATAGAGTGTTTTGGTAAACTGGGATGTATGGATGCTGTCAGTCCCCACTCGCTTGCTCACTCGAGTTTGTTGACGGTGCAGTGGCTGGCTGCTTTATGTCCCGGGGCTCCCTCATGCCTGTGTTACCTTCTGGCTCTCTCCTTTTAGTTATGCTGTCATAGTTAGTTGCCGGAGTCCCTGCTTGTACTCGGTGCAATATGTATACTGTTCCTACTTATTCAGGTGACATTGGGCATACCTAACCACCTGTGTTTTCTTTCTCTTCCCCCCCCCCCCCACCCCAAATCTGTCCCTCTGAGTTACATGGAGTCAACAGGAAATCTTTTGGTGGAGACGGTGGGGACCTCGACTGGCTATCGTAGCCTGCAGGGAATCGGCCGTCAGACGTTCTGTCGCATGTCCCAGACCCGGTGAAATGTAACTGAATTGTCTTGGCCAGGCCTAAGGGTCCCATCTGCATCTCATCATTGCTGAGGAGTGTGCTCCCATCACCCAATCAAGCATCCAGCCAGAGCAGGTCATGATATATTTTTTACCATATTAACATGCCATTGTGCGTCATGCCTGATGTAAAGACTCTCGTCTCTGCGAGCCTACCACACAGATTTAATACTTGTCATTTTTAGGGCATACCTAACAACGTGTTTTCTTTCTCTCCCCCCCCATCTGTCCCTCTGGGTTGCATGTTGGTCCTGGGATTGAGATGCTGGCCTCTTCTGCCCCTCGGACCTGCTTGATCCATCCTGGTGCCCTGTGTCTGGTCGGAGTTTTATCGCCCCACTCCTGTGAAGGACGGCCCCATGAGGACAGTTGAGGGTTATACCTGTTAAAACTGTTAATATTATAGTCAGGCTGTCTGTTGTTGCCCAAATGAGGATGGGTTCCCTTTTGAGTCTGGTTCCTCTCAAGGTTTCTTCCTCATGTCGTCTGAGGGAGTTTTTCCTTGCCACCGTCGCCACAGGCTTGCTCATTGGGGATAGATTAGGGATAAAATTAGCTCATGTTTTAAGTCGTTCAAATTCTGTAAAGCTGCTTTGCGACAATGTTTATTGTTAAAAGCGCTGTACAAATAAACTTGATTTGATTTGATTTGATTGCTCTTTAGTCCCTAATGCTCTCCAGCTCCTAATCCTCTCCAAGCTTAAACATTAACAGTCCTGTGGTAAGATGATTGGCGGATGAGTCAATGAAAGAGGCAGAAACCATTTTCCAATAAAAGTGCACCTTTTTTAACTGTGTTTTTTTTAAATAATTTTTCTTGAAAAGGTGTAAATATAAATAGTGCAATAAAAAATTTCAGGAAAAAAAAAGGTAAAATAAAAACTATACAAAACAAAAATAGCCATAAAGTTGCTTGGCTATGCTGCTAAAGGACCTTGCACAAACTTTACCACCTTACAGACATACCTTACTGAGGCTAAATTCAAGTTCAAGTTCAAATTTATTGTCAGTTTCTTCATATGCACAGGTCATACAAGGAAATTGAAATTGCGTTTCTCTCGATCCCATGCAAAGACATAGACAGACATAGGACTGACATTAACAAGACAGACATTAAAGTGCAAGACAGGACCAATAACAGTGTAACAAGCAATAAGTAATAATAAAGTAATGATTAAAAAAAATTGAAACATTTAACATTTAGAAAAATAATCTAGGCTAAAGACAGGAAGATAAGAACAAGACTAGTATACAAGACACAGTACAGTACAGCACAGTCCAGTTGAGGTTATCATAGTAGCAGCATATGGTAAGTTGTTATATTGCAGGGCCCAAGGCAGTTCTTATGAGATAGTTCAGGTAAGGTGCAAAGTCATATGTGTAGTTCCATAGAGAAGTCTTTTCCATGGAGGGCAGCAGCAACAAGAAACATTGTATGGTGTGTAAAAAAGTGAGGTAGTGCAGGTAAAGGTGCAAAGTCACATAGTGCAGTTCCATAGTCAGAGTCTTTCCTGAGTTCGAGTCTTTCCGTGTGTGTGTGGGGGGGGGGGGGGTCCTGAGTCAGAGTCTTTCCCATGCGGGGGTGGGAGGGCAGGATCCTAACTTCTTGGCTGTCTGGTGGGTGGAGCTGTCAGTGATGGGAGAGAGGGGAGGGAGTTCAGCATCCTGATGGCCTGGTGGATGAAACTGTTGGTGAGTCTGCTGGTTCTGGACCGTAGGCTCCTGTACCTCTTTCCAGAGGGCAGGAGGCTAAACAGGTTGTGTGCTGGGTGAGTCTCATCTCTCACGATTGTGAGAGCTTTGCGGGTGAGGCGGGTGGTGTACATGTATTGCAGGGAGGGGAGGGGTGCATTGATGATCTTCCCAGCGGTGTTCACTATACGCTGCAGGGCTTTCCTGTTGTGGTCAGTGCAGCTCCCGCCCCAGACAGTGATGCAGCTGGAGAGGATGCTCTCAATGGTCCCTCTGGAGAACATAGTCATGATGGGTGGTGGGGCACTGGCGTGCTTCAGTTTGTGCAGGAAGTAGAGGCGCTGTTGGGCTTTCTTGGCCAGTGATGCGGTGTTGTTGGTCCAGGAGAGGTCCTCGCTGATGTGCACTCCAAGGAATTTTGTGCTTCTCACTCTCTCCACAGCAGCACCATCGATGGTCAGTGGCAAGTGTTGGCTGTGGCCTCTCTGGAAGTTGACAACAATCTCCTTTGTCTTGCTGACATTCAGCAGGAGGTTGTTGTCTCTGCACCACTTGGCCAGAAGGTCCACCTCAGTCCTGTAGTGCGTCTCGTCGCCGTTGGTGATGAGACCCACCAGAGTTGTGTCGTCTGCAAACTTCACCAGGTGGTTGGTACTGTAGGTTGTTTTGCAGTCGTGTGTCAGCAGGGTGAAGAGCAGAGGACTGACCACACAGCCTTGTGGAGCTCCTGTGCTTAGTGTGATGGTGCTCGAGGTGTTGTTGCCGACACATACTGCTTGTGGTCTCTTGCTGAGGAAGTCTAGTAGCCAGTTACAGAGGGAGGTGCTGAGGCCCAGCTTGTCCAGTTTGCAGATCAGCTGTTGGGGTATTATGGTATTGAATGCTGAGCTGAAGTCAATGAACAGCATTCTCACATATGAATCTTTTTTCTCCAGGTGAGTGAGGGCTGGGTGAAGAGCAGAGCAGATTGCATCCTCTGTGGAGCATCGGGCCCTGTATGCGAACTGGAAGGGGTCTAGGGTGGGTGGGAGGGTGGATTTGATGTGTGCCATGACCAGTCGTTCGAAGCACTTCATAATGATGGGTGTCAGTGCTACAGGACGGTAGTCGTTGAAGCAGGATGGTGATGGCTTCTTTGCCACGGGTATGATGGTGGCGGCTTTGAAGCAGGAGGGGACGATGGCTTGTTCCAGTGAGGTGTTAAAGATGTCAGTGAAGACATGCTTTAGTTCCTCAGCGCAGTCCTTTAGCACCCGACCAGGGATGTTGTCTGGGCCTGTTGCTTTGCGTGGGTTGATGTTGGTGAGTGCTCTCGTCACGCTAGCGACAGACAGACACAGTGTCTGGTCGTGAGGTGGGGGTGGTGTTTTCTGTGGATGGGTGTTGTTTTGTTCCTCGAAACGTGCGAAGAAGTTGTTCAGGTCGTTCAGCAGAGGTGTATTGCTTTCGCAGCTTCATGGTGCGGGCTTGTAGTCAGTGATAGCTTGGATGCCCTTCCATAGGCTCTGTGCATCTTTGCTGTCTCTGAAGTGGGAGGTTATTTTCTGTGTGTAGTCCTTTTTTGCTTTCCTAATGCCTCGTGACAGGTTGGCTCTTGCTGTTTTCAGGCCTGCTTCATCCCCAGCTCTGGATGCTTTATCTCTAGCCCTCAGCAGCCTGTGGACATCCCCCATCAGCCATGGCTTCTGGTTGGCCCGAGTGGTGATGGTTTTTGTGTGCGTCACATCATCAATGCACTTGGTGATGTAGGAGGTCACGGTGTCTGTGTACTCCTCAATGTCTGTTTGGTTGTTGTAGGTGGCTGCTTGTCTGAAAATGTCCCAATCAGTTATTTCAAAACAGTGCTGGAGAGCAGCTTGGGCACCGTCTGGCCATACTCTCACCTCTTTTGGAACCGGTTTGGCGAGTTTCGCCTTTTGTCTGTATGCAGGCAGTAGCAGGACAGTTTCATGGTCTGATAGTCCGATTTTGGGGAGGTGTGTTGCTCTGTAGGCTTCTTTATGGGAAGTGTATACCATGTCCAGTGTGTTTTTTCCCCTTGTTGGAAAATCCACGTGCTGGTGGTATTTTGGAAGGACAGTTTTTAGATCAGCATGGTTGAAATCCCCGGCGAGAATGATGAAACCATCTGGGTGTGTTGTCTGTTGTTCGCTGATGGCATGGTAGAGTTCGTTTAGTGCTGCATTTCTCTTGCTGTTGTTGTTGGTTGGTGGAATGTAAACTGCAACGAGCAGAATCGCGGTAAACTCTCTTGGCAAGTAGAATGGACGGCACTTAATGATCATGAACTCAGCCAGTGGTGAACAGTGTCTATAAACTACCTTAGCGTCTCTGCACCATTCATCTCGGATGTAAACACACACGCCCCCGCCATGACTTTTACCTCCTTCCGAGAGTGCTCTGTCCGCTCGGTAGCATGTTAGCTGCTCCAGTTGTATGGCTGAGTCAGGGATGTTGTCGTTTAGCCATGTTTCAGTGAAAATGAACACAACAGCTGCTTACTGTCCGGTTCGCTGATCTTAGAAGTCGAATGTGGTCCATTTTGTTGTCCAGTGATCTGACGTTTGCTAGCAGGATAGATGGTATGGCCGGCCGAGTAGGGTTAGCTGCTAGCCTGTTCCGGGTGCCTCCACGTTTCCCCCGCTTACTAGTTCGCGAGCACCGCGGTCGATGCCTCTTTCCTGGGGTCGACATGCTAGGCGAGTCTGCAGGTCTGTGCAGGATTCCCAGCTCCTGTAGCGTCCGTGTTTCAATGTCCAAAACATCGCATATTTTGCTGTTCCGAATTTGCAACAATTCCTGTCAGCTGTACTTGTGTTCCGACATACACTGACAAGAAAGACACTCCGAAAAACACATTTTACAAAGAAAACAAACAAAACACGGGAGAGAGAGAGGCCACTGCGTCTGAGTCGTGCTACCATCGGAAGTTAGATTAATACAGCCTAAAGCTAGCTGTAACCCCTCCAAACTGGCTTACACCAATCACTGTTAGGACTGGGACTGTTTTGGCCTCTAGAGGCCGCTGTTATGTTTATCTTGTCATGGTTGTTTTGGCCTCTAGAGGCCGCCACTGTGTTTTGTGTTTGTCTTGATTGCCTGTTTCCTGCCCCGCCCTGTTCCTTAATTGTTTTGTGTATAAATACCCCTCTGTTTGTTCCCTTGTCACAGAGTCTTTATGCTATGTTGTCTAGTGCTAGTTTCCTCTGTCCCAAGTATCTTGCCTGTGCCCTTGGGTTTTTGATGTTTTTGCTTTCTTTGGACTTTGTATTTTTGATCTTCTGAGCGTTCTGCATTTTTGCCTTTCCTTTTGTTTTTTGGGACTTTGAACCTTTGGATATTTTTATTTTTGTTTATCTTCTGAGCTTTTGGATTATCCTTTTGTTTTTTCCCTTCGGATTGTATATATTGTAAATAAATTGTTTTTGATACTCTACTTTCGCCTCACGCCTCTGCACTTGAGTCCTCTGCACCTGGTGGCCCAGTGGGGGTTTGCTGGATTATCACACCAGCGAACCGGGTTCGAATCCCAGCAAAACCCTAACAGAAAGACTCCGTCATGACCGACTCACCAGAGGCTTCTTCAACTGTCTACCTGGCTAACCTTCAGGGAACGATGGCCGCGTTAACACGCCTCGGATCCACCATGGACACTCATGGACAGACTCTTGCAAGCCAACATGAGACCCTTGCTCGCCACGAGGTACTGCTTCAGCAAATTGGGAAAACCCTGGCACAGCTGACTACTCTGCCCCTTGCTCCTGCTCCACCATCCGCTCCTGCTCCAGTGCCTCCCGCCATGCTGCCTCCTTCACCTCGCGAACCCAGCCTTCCTGCACCACAGAGGTATGACGGCAAGCACAGTGAGTGTCGGAAGTTCCTTACCCAGTGCCAACTCAACTTTGAGCTCCAGCCTACCACCTACACTACGGATCGCCACAAGATTGCCTTTGTGATAACCTTGTTAGCTGGTAAGGCACGAGCTTGGGCAACAGCCATCTGGCAGACACAGGGACCCGAGTGCTCTGATTTCCAGCTGTTTACGGAGGAGATGCTTCGTGTCTTTGATCAAGCAGACATCAGCAAAGACGCAGCCAGAAAGCTCATGTCCATCTGGCAAGGAGGAAGCGTCGCAGACTACGCCATCTCGTTCCGGACGCTCGCAGCAGTAAGTGGATGGAACGAGACTGCCCTGGTTTCAGCCTTTCACCATGGTCTGTCTGACCTCATCAAAGACGTTCTGGCCTCTATCGGATGCCCAAGTGACCTCGAAACACTGATTTCTCATGCCATTCGTCTGGACAACAGGATTAGAGAACGCCGCCAAGTCCTGAGTCTCCCCGGCCTCACTGCCTCAACATGGAGCCCGTCTACCTCCTCCAGTGACTGTCCAGAACCCATGCAAGTGGGCCGTACTCGCCTCTCCACATCTGAGAGGGAGCGCAGAAGGAGGGACAAGTGCTGCATCTACTGTGGCAAGCCTGGTCACTTCCGAGCATCATGTCCCGAGCTCTCGGGAAAAGGACCGCCCCGTCCAGCAACGTCCAGGGTTGTGACAGGGCCTACCCTCTCTCCCGGACATCCTGGCCAAGGAATCTACATCCCGGTTTCCATCTCCTAGGGTGAGTCCGTCCATTCTTGCCAGGCCTTGTTAGACTCAGGAGCGGCTAGAAACTTTATGGATATCCACTTTGCCCAAAGTATCAATGTCCCGACTGCGCCTCTTGAAGTCCCACTGTCTGTGTCTGCCCTGGATGGCCAAGCTTTAGGTGATGGAAGAGTCACCCGAGTTACTTCTCCAGTCTCAAGGTCACAAAGAAGAAATATCCCTGCACCTTATTCATTCACCTGAGTTCCCAGTTATTCTAGGCCTTCCTTGGCTTACTCGCCACAACCCTCGTATAGACTGGGTAACAAGCCAGGTTGTGGAATGGGGTCCTGCATGCCATGCCTCTTGTCTGCTCTCTAGCTCTCCTGTGTCTCCTGCTGAGCCTCCTGATCTCACCAAGTTATCTCAAGTTCCCACAGAGTACTGGGATCTGAAAGAGGTTTTTAGCAAGAGCAGGGCCGCCGTTCTTCCTCCGCACCACGCCTACGACTGTGCCATCGACTTGCTCCCTGGGACTCCTCCTCCTCGGGGCCGACTGTTCTCCCTCTCTCAGCCAGAATGCAAGGCCATGGAGGAATACATCAAGGAAGCACTGGTTTCTGGGTTCATACGACCCTCCACTTCACCTGCTGATGCCGGCTTCTTCTTTGTCGGCAAGAAGGATGGGGGGCTCCGACCGTGTATTGACTATAGGGGCCTGAACAAGATCACTGTGCGCAACCGCTATCCCCTTCCGCTGATGTCCACAGCATTCGACCTGCCCCAAGGCGCCACTGTCTTCACCAAGTTGGACTTACGGAACGCATACCACCTCGTCCGTATCCGACAAGGAGACGAGTGGAAGACCGCCTTTAACACCCCGTCAGGGCACTACGAGTACCAGGTGATGCCCTTCGGACTCACCAACGCACCAGCTGTTTTTCAGGCCCTAATCAACGATGTCTTGAGGGACATGATTAACCTGTACGTTTTTGTCGACCTCGACGACATCCTAATCTTTTCCAAGACCATGCAGGAGCACCGCCACCATGTCTGCCAGGTTCTCCAGAGGCTGCTACGGAACAATCTGTTCGCTAAGGCCCAGAAAAGCGAATTTCATGTTCCCGAGGTCTCCTTTCTGGGTTTTATTGTACGGACAGGCCAACTCCAGATGGATCCAGCCAAGACCCTGGCCGTCCAGGACTGGCCCACCCCCAAGTCCGTCAAAGAGGTTCAGCAGTTCTTAGGATTTGCTAACTTCTACCGCAAGTTCATCAGGAACTTTAGTTCTGTAGCAGCGCCCATATCGGACCTCACCAAAGGGACAGATGGATCATATGTCTGGTCTCCTCAGACGGAAAAGGCATTCAAAGACCTCAAGCACCGCTTCTGCACGGCACCCATTCTGGTCCTCCCGGACCCTTCGCAACCCTTCATCGTCGAGGTGGACGCCTCGGACAGTGGCGTCGGCGTGGTCCTCTCTCAATGCTAGGAAGGAAGGTTGCACCCCTGCGCATACTTCTCCCACCGCCTGAGTTCTGCAAAGTCCCGGTATGACGTGGGGGATCGAGAACTGCTAGCAGTTAAACTGGCCCTTGAGGAGTGGAGGCACTGGCTGGAGGGAGCGCAACATCCATTTTTGGTCTGGATGGACCACAAGAACCTGGAGTACCTCCAGCAAACAAAGAGACTCAATCCACGACAGGCTTGGGTGGGCCTTATTTTTCAGTCGGTTCGACTTTACCCTATCATACCGCTCCGGCTCCAAAAATACCAAACCTGACGCGCTTTCCAGGCTGTTCACTCCCACCAACAGGGAGAGCGAAGTTGGTCCTATTATCCCTGTGTCCCGGATTGTGGCCCCCGTCCGCTGGGGTATTGAGGAGGCCGTCCGACGAGCTCAACGCCAGGACCCCGGTCCTGGGACGGGGCCACCAGGCCTCTTGTACGTCCCACATCAAGCCCGGGCCAAGGTTCTCCAGTGGGGTCACTCGTTCCCTCTCACTGCCCACCTGGGAGCTTGAAGGACCCTGGACTTTTTGAGAAGACACTTCTGGTGGCCTAGCATGGAGAAGGAAGTGGGGTCATTCATCCTTTCCTGCGAAGTGTGCACCAGAAGCAAGAACCCACGACAGCATCCCCAGGGTCTCCTGCATCCTCTGACCATTCCCCGGTGTCCCTGGTCCCACGTGGCAGTCGACTTCATCACGGGTCTCCCTAAGTCACAAGGTAATACTGTCATTTTGGTCATAGAAGACAGATTCTCTAAGGCCTGCCGCTTCATACCACTGTGCAAGCTCCCTTCTGCCCTGGAAACTGCCAAATTCATGTTCACTCATGTCTTCCGAGTTTTTGGTCTCCCACAGGGCATTGTTTCTGACCGCGGGCCCCAGTTCTCCTCCTGAGTGTGGCACAGGTTTTGTAAGGTCATTGGAGCCACTGCCAGCCTCTCCTCTGGGTTCCACCCACAGTCCAATGGCCAGATGGAGAGGCTCAACCAGGACCTGGAAACCACCCTGTGAGGCCTGGCTATGGATAACCCGACATCGTGGAGCACCTGGCTGCCATGGGCAGAGTACGCCCACAACACCCTGCAGTCATCGGCCACCAAGCTGTTGCCATTCCAGTGACAATTCGGGTTCCAGCCACCTCTGTTCCCGGACCAGGAGGAGGACACGGGGGTGCCCTCGGTCAACCAATATGTGAAACGGTGGCACAAGACCTGGAGCAAGGTCAGGAAGACCCTCATACAGACCTCCAGAACCAACCAGACTCAGGCCAACCGCCATAGAAGACCTGCCCACGCTTTCCGCCCTGGGCAGCGGGTTTGGCTGTCCACCAAGGACCTTCCGCTGTGGGTGGAGAACCGCAAGCTTGCTCCTTGCTACATTGGCCCCTTCAAGGTGGTGAGCAGGGTGAACCCTGTCGCCTACTGGCTCCAGTTGCCCCGGACTCTGAGGATCAACCCCACATTCCATGTTTCCCTGTTGGGGCCCGTACTGACGTCCACGTATGCCCCTGCCCCTAGGAATCCCCCACCCCCCCGCATCTTCCAGGGTCAGACTGTGTTCACCATGTATCGCCTGCTTGACTCCCGCCGGGTGCGCGGCAGGCTTCAATACCTGGTAGATTGGGAGGGCTATGAATCAAATAAGAAAACAAAAACAAGAAAATCATTTTCATTCATTCAAAACATTTCTGTACAGTTACAAAAATGGCTGTAAATATGTAAAATACGGCTATTTTTTAGAAGGGGAAAATACCCCTTCTAAAAATGGACCATTCCCTCAGTTCCCCGCCAAACACGCCTATTTACAGTGAATGTTATGGTCCTTCGGTTTCCCCCTGGAAACAGGAAGTGGATTCTGGAATGAACTGTTTACAGCATGAGTAATTACAAAGTTTTAACAAATAAATGAGAATGTTTTTAATAGCTACTATGTATCATTACATTTGTGAGAGCCAGACAAACTTAATAAAGATGAGAGGTTAATGTATTTTAATATAATCCTATGAAAGAGGAATGACAAACAAACTGGTTGATTAAAATGCCGGTAGGCCTTTACCCACATTCCTACACAACACATTGTTATAATGGCAATGAAGTTATAGCAATTAATGATAAATGACAAAATGACCAGTAAACCAGTATGAAACAATGCAAACAGTAGCGACAATGTAGCATGAAGAATACCAACGATGCTCACGGCAAGTCAGCTTGAATGTTAAAGTGCCAGCAGATGACTGACTGCATGCTAGGTGCGCAACTCGTAAGAGTCACGGTTCACTCCATGGTATTCCCCTTCCCTTTCTGGAGATGCCCCTTGTGGCGTTCAAGGCAGGAAGTCAGCTGTACAGTTCATTCTTCCTGAGTGAAACAGTACCTCAAAGCCAAATGGTTGTATAGCCAAGAACCACCTTAGAGTCTCTCGTACATCACAACCAAGACAATGCTCTTTGGTCCGTCTCTAGTACAAACTTTCTTCCCAATAAATAACATTTAAAGCAGTCCAAAGCCCGCTTAATTGCCAAACATTTTTTTCTGCATTATAGAGTAATTGCACTCCTTTTGCAGGAGCTTGTGACTAATGTAAGCCACTGGTTGTAGTTGTCCATGGTCCACTTGCAAGAGGACTGCCCCAAACCCCTCTCAGAGGCATCTATCTGAACAGTAAATGGCTCCTCAAAATCCAAGCTGAGAAGCAAAGGCTCTTGGCATAAAGAGTCCGTCAAAGTCTTTAAAACTTTCTTGCACCCTTCAGTCCATTCAACCTTATTTTTACGAGGCAGCTCAGTCAGTGCAGCAGCTTTCTTTGAAAAGTTCAGAATAAACTGCCTGTACCAACCCACCAGCCCTAAGGAGGAGCGCACCTGTTTATTACAGTAGTGGTGGGCCAGTCTGCAGACATGATGGCCTCCACCTTCCCTACTTGGGGTTGGAGGACACCTCGGCCCAACACATAGCCAAAGTATGCAGTCTCTTCCTTAGCTAAGGTGCACTTGTTCTGGTAGATGGTTAAGCTTGTCTCCTTAATCAAGGAGAGGATCTGTTGCAAGTGATGCTAATGTTCCATCCACCTAGAGCTGTAGGGAACAAGATCATCCAGGTAGACCGCAGTAAAAAGTCCTCCGTCCCCCTGATGACTCTGTCCATTAGCCTCTGGAACATTGTAAGTGCTCCGTGCAACCCAAATGGTAGCATGGTGAACTGGAAGTGCCCAAACGGCATCCTAAAAGTGGTCAGCTCTTTACCGTCCTCTGCGATAGGCACCTGCCAATATCCCTCACATAAATTCAATGTGTTAAGGAACTTAGCCTTTCCCAGATGCTCCACCAAGTCTTGAAACCTTGGTATAGGGTAAGGGTCAAACTTTGCCTGGGTGTTGACCTTCCAAAAGTCCAGGCAGAATCTCAGGCTGCCATCCTTCTTCGGGAGGAGGACAAGGGGGCTACTGCATTCACTATAGGAGGGCTCAATCACCCCCAGCTCCTGCATCATGTCCAACTCATTCTTCAGGATGAGCAACAGGTGCTCAGACACCCTGTAGGACGGCTGCTGGATGGGCTGTTGGGTTTTCAGTACAACGCAATGCTCCACCAGTGCTGTCCTTCCAGGCTGCTCCCTGAAGAGGTCATCAGGCAGGTCACTAAAAGGGGTCATTGTTGAAGAATGGAAAAAGATTGACATTGCAAAATGTCCCCAACTTGTTCATTCCATGCCTAAAAGACTTGGTGCTGTCAGTAAAAATCATGGAGGCCATACAAAGTACTAGATGTAGTAGTTTTTGTTGTGGGGTGTACTCATTTTTGCACCACCCTAATTTGAGTAAAACTGAAAAAATGTCTAATCTAAGTTATATTATTAACCTTACTTTCACATTATACATTAAACAGATGTTATATTAAACTTTGGCTTGCCAACATTTTGGAAATTGTGTTCATTGAGATATTGTTTAAAATGTTACTTTTCAAAGGGGGTGTACTCATTTACGCCGAGCGCTGTAGGACAGGACGTTAGTCCTTCCTGCGGTCTCCCCTTCTCAAGTCTCTTTCAAGACATTCAGTAGGCCTTGAACCTGATGTGTGTACAGGAGCTCAAAGGGTGAGAAGCCTGGTGAGGCCTGCGGAACCTCCCTGTATACAAACAACAGGTAGGGTAACCACTGGTCCCAGTCCTTTCCAGTGTCTGACACAAGCTTTCGGAGCATGTTCACCAGGGTCTGGTTAAATCACTCAACAAGGCCATCTGTCTGTGGGTGGTATGGAGTGGTTCTGATTCTTTTTATTCCCATCTTGCCTTCTTGCAAGATGGTGGCATGCACGTGCACAGCAGCTTTACTCTGGTGGATTTCTGTGATGTTGTTGTTTGTTTGTGTCGGTCAGCAAAACCACATACAGCTGAGAATATCTTTTAAAGATTGGAACGGCATGTAGTGCATTAGACTTTACTGTGAACTTTCAATGCAACCAGATTTCGCAGGGGATCATACAACCGCCAGGATCCCTGTGGATCACTATACCGAGACGCAGATGCAGGAGGCGGCACAGGGAAAGGAGACAGAAGTGGGGCTGCTGAGCTGGCGTGCTAACTAGGCTAAGGCGAGCTCCATTCAAGCCTGCTGTGCCCAGCATCTACCTCACAAACGCCAGATCCCTCGGCAATAAAATGGATGAACTGGACCTGATCACCATGGCACAGAGGGAAGTACCGGACTGCTCGGTAATGTTCATCCCTGAGACCTGGCTTCACACTGTGATTCCAGATGAGGCTATTCAGTGAGCAGGCCACAGAGTGTACCGGGCCGATATGACAAGCAACTCTGGTAAGAGCAAGGAAGGGGGACTGTGCATATACATCAACAACCAGTGGTGTACAAATGCAACCGTCATCGATGCCGAGTACATCACAGTGAGGTGTCAAGTTTATTTGTATAGCGCTTTTAACAATAAACATTGTCGCAAAGCAGCTTTACAGATGTCAGCTGTTTTATCTGCTGCAGGAGTTTACAGTGGTTTTCATGATGGCTGTATACATACCACCAAGCACCAACACTGTGGTGGCACTGGACATACTGCTAACTACCATTAGCATATCACAGACTGCTCATTCAGATGGGATTTTAATAACAGCTGGGGACTTTAACCAAGCGAACCAGAGGTCTGTCCTCCCTAAATTGTACCAGCATGTGAATTGTCCTATGAGAGGTTCAAACACACTGGATCATGTCTACACCAACGTTAAGGATGGATATAAAGTCTCCTCTCTCCCCCACTGAGGCCTGTCTGACCACCTGTCTCTGTTTCTCAAGCCAGTATACAGACCTCTCTTTAGTACATCAAAACCTAGTGTGAGAATTATAAAGATATGGCCTGAAGGGGATTCATCTCAACTTCAGGACCACTTTGGGTGCACATGTTGGGACTTGGGCGGCACGGTAGCATAGTGGTTAGCGCTGTCGCCTCACAGCAAGAAGGTCCGAGCCCCGTGGCCGGTGAGGGCCTTTCTGTGTGGAGTTTGCATGTTCTCCCAGTGTCTGCGTGGGTTTCCTCCGGGTGCTCCGGTTTCCCCCACAGTCCAAAGACATGCAGGTTAGGTTAACTGGTGACTCTAAATTGACCGTAGGTGTGAATGTGAGTGTGAATGGTTGTCTATGTCTGTGTGTCGGCCCTGTGATGACCTGGCGGCTTGTCCAGGGTGTACCCCGCCTTTTGCCCGTAGTCAGCTGAGATAGGCTCCAGTTTGCCTGCGACCCTGTGGAACAGGATAAAGCGGCTAGAGATGAGATGAGATGAGATGAGATATTGGGACTTATTTGCACAAGATATTGATGACTACACATTCAGTGTCCTGTCTTATGTCAAGTACTGTATTGACTGTGTTACAGTGGACAAACTTCAACAACAAACCATGGATGACAAAGGACATCAAGAGTCTATTGCTGGAGCGCAACTCTGCCTTTAGATCTGAAAATAATCTCTACAGCACTGCCAGGACTGTGCACTCTCAAGAGAGCCATCAGGATGGCCAAGGCAGACTACAGGCAGAGGACAGAGGGATACTTCAGTGGTGGAGACCCACAGCAAACATGGTGAGGTTCTGAATGCCTTTCTAAGTACAAAGGCAGAGATGATATAACAACAAGCAGCAGTGATTCTCTTGTAGAAGAGCTGATCATTTCTTTGCTCGATTTGAGGTGGATGATGCAGAGACTAGGAAGAAGCTGATACCAACAGCGGTCAGCCGGACACTGAATGTCAACACTGATGACGTCAGGAGAGTGCTCCGTGGCGTGAAAACCAGGAAAGCTGCTGGTCCCGATGGTATACTAGGGAGAGCACTCAGAGACTGCGCAGACCAACTGGCAGAGGTATTATGTAAAATCTTTAATCTCTCCCTGTCTCTATGCACTGTCCCAAAATGTCTGAAGTCTGCCACTATTGTGCCCATACCTAAGAAGACATGTACTGTATTAGCAGCCTAAATGACTTCAGACCAGCTGCTCTTACCCCCAATGTTATGAAGTGTTTTGAGAAGCTGGTCTTGAGTTATATCAAAGCAGCTCTCCCACCCACCCTGGACAAGCACCAGTTCGCATATAGAGCAAACATGTCAACAGAAGATGCCATTAGTACAGCACTACATACCAATCTGTTCCATCTGGAACACCCTAAAACATATACAAGGATGCCGTTTCTGGACTTTCGCTCCGGCATTTAACATGATCTTTTTCCACTGTTATACAAGCGAGATGGCGTTACACACAGACATTGCGGCTCTCAGCTCTCTGTCAATGTGTATTACACTAGTATTGTTTGTATGTGTAGTGTGCTTTAGAACATGGTGTCATGCCACACACGTCTACAGTCACACAGAACTCCTGAACATTGGACTACGATGCCAGATTGCAGTCAGGAGCGACTTCCAGCACACCCACAATATTCTGCTGGACATAGCAAGAGCTCCAGCATCTCCGTGGATTGTTGTCAGCCCCAACAAGTGGCGCAGGCAGCGGAGGGAGCGCAAGCAGAAGTGGAGTTGCCGAGCAGGCCTGCTAACCAGGCTAAGGAAGTAGCCATTCAAAGACCCATTACCCAGCATCTTCTTGACCAATGCAAGAGCCTTCATTTACAAAATCGACGAGCTGGAATTATATCTTGCAGTAAACCCCTCTGTTTGCGGTTGTTGTGTGCTGATCATCATGGAGCCCTGGCTACATCAACTGATCCCGGATACTACAGTACAGCTAAGCGGGCCGTACCGCTCATCGCTACAACAGAAACGGAGACTCCGGTAAGAGCAGAGGAGGGGGACTGTGTGTATATGTTCACAATGACTGGTGTACAAACAGTAAGATCACACACACCCATTGCTCTCCTGACATAGAAGCAGTGACCGTCATTTGCAGACCTTTTTATCTGCCCAGAGAGCTGACAGTGGTACTCATTACTACTGTTTATATTCCACCAAATGCTAACATTAGCATAGCTCTCGCCCACCTACATGACATTGTTAATAGACAGCAGCAAGTTCATCCTGAGGGAGTACAAATCATTGCTGGGGATTTTAATCAAGCATGCTTAAAGAAAGACTGTCCTTCCCAAATTTGTACAGCATGTACAGTGCTCCACCAGAGGGATTAACACACTGGACCATGTCTATTCTAATCTGAAGCATGCTTACAGAACAGTCCCCCTTCCACATCTGGGTCTGTCTGACCATCTCTCACTGTTCCTCATCCCTGCATACACTCCCCTCAGGAAGAAAACTAAGCCGGTCATAAAGACTGTAAAAACCTGGCCGGAGGGTGCACTCTCCAAGCTGCAGGACTGCTTTGCTGTCACAGAATGGGATATACTTGAACAACAGGACTTACAGGGCTTTACTGACACTGTTCTGTCTTACATCAAGTTTTGTATGGGGTCATTCCATGCCAAATCAACAAATATCTGACAAATTTATGCTCGACCATCTCAGATTTCAATGAAATTTGGAGGGCTCAGAGATACTATTAAAAGAAGTTAAACTCCAAAATTTGAGCTTCCTATTTCCAACGGTTTCAGAGATACAGGCATTTGAATTTTTCAATTTTTTTGCATTTTGCTCAAAACATGCATATTTCAAAGTGTAATATAATCTTTATTATGCAAGATAGAAACCTAAAATTTTGCACAGTGAGACTCGATGTCTTGTACTACAAGCTTCAACTTAGAATTTCAATGGTCATTGTATATTAGATGGTGATTTTAACAAGGAAATTAAAAAGACAAATTTGCATTTTTTGCATTTTTAATTCATTCTGGAAGCTTGCCTGTGGAAGTAATGCTTAAACTAAGAATGTTATTCAGATCTACACAGAAATATATACCAACTTCAGTTTTACCAAGTCTCCACTATTCCTAGTTTGTCTGTAATAGGGTTTTGAAATTCGCCGATTTCTAAAACATGCCATTTTCAGTAGCAAGAAATCCAATGTGGGATAGCAGTTAGGAACTTGTAAATTTTTTTCAGTAATCCCCAAGACCCATATTTTATATTTCCAAATTTTTGTTCTGTGTCTCTCAATTATTTTTAAACTACAGGGGTTTAAAAAAAATCCATTTTCACCAAATTCGAATTTTTGATATATTTTCATATAACTGATTTTTGAGGGTTAATAAATGCTTCAATAAGGCTCAAGTAGGTTAGGAGACATGTTTCTTCCTCAATTTTAAATAAAATTTCAATTAATGCTCAGTATTAATTATTTGTAAATTGATTTTAATCTAAGACTGTGTAACATTAACAATCAATGGCCAGCTATTGTGTACCAGTCAACAGCCAGCCTCATCAATATCAACACAGCACAATAGGTGACCTTTGATACCAGAACAGGTGGCTCATATCTTATAGTTTTAGAGTCTGTAAACTGCATACTTGTTCAGATAACATTTATATTGCTTGGATTATATTAAAAATACATTGTAATACAGAGCACTGAGAAAATTTACCAATGTTATTAACTGAATGTGTTTCTTTGCAAGGATTGGATATTTTGAATAGTTGGCTAGGGAATTTAATTGTAGTTGTTTTCAATTTGAGATCAATATAAATGAGTTTGTTCTTAGACATCTAGAAATAGCTGAACTTCCTCCCTGTTCTATAGGAATTGGACTAAAGAAAGATTCTGACTGCCATAAACTAACATACAACAGAAATTGTAAGTTAAATACACTCTCTCAGTATAGTTTGGAGCAAATTTCATTAATTAATAAAATTTCATTTTAGAACGTAAAGTTTCTTCTACTCGTTGCAGCTTTGCTTTGCCATATGCAGCTTTCTGTTTGTGGCTATACTTGGCAATTTTCAGTGGAGAGCAACCAATTGACAAGGCTTTTGTCAAGTGATTCAGCTACCTCTTGTTCTGATTCTGTAGAACCTGCTGAATCTGCTTGGCTTAAATGTTCTTTCAATCTCTTTGAACATTTAGAACACAATTTTTGTCCAGGTTTAATATTTTTATTTATCAGTTTTGAAAGTGAATCTGCTGTTTCGGGAAGAATTGAACGTAATTCTGTTTTAACTTTTTTCTTGTGCCTTTCATATGGATCACAACAACTTTTCTGTAGCTCTTCATATTTCATCAGAAGCAGTTTCTCATGATGCAGACATACTGTGTCTGTGCTTGAAATGTTCTCAAGTTCAGTTCTCTGTTTAATTAATGAAATTTGCTCCAAACTATACTGAGAGAGTGTATTTAACTTACAATTTCTGTTGTATGTTAGTTTATGGCAGTCAGGATCTTTCTTTAGTCCAATTCCTATAGAACAGGGAGGAAGTTCAGCCATTTCTAGATGTCTAAGAACAAACTCATTTATACTGATCTCAAATTGAAAGCAACTACAATTAAATTCCCTAGTCAACTATTCAAAATATCCAATCCTTGTAAAGAAACACATTCAGTTAATAACATTGGTAAATTTTCTCAGTGCTCTGTATTACAATGTCTCTCATCTCATCTCATTATCTGTAGCTGCTTTATCCTGTTCTACAGGGTCGCAGGCAAGCTGGAGCCTATCCCAGCTGACTACGGGCGAAAGGCGGGGTACACCCTGGACAAGTCGCCAGGTCATCACAGGGCTGACACACAGACACAGACAACCATTCACACTCACATTCACACCTACGGTCAATTTAGAGTCACCAGTTAACCTAACCTGCATGTCTTTGGACTGTGGGGGAAACCGGAGCACCCGGAGGAAACCCACGCGGACACGGGGAAAACATGCAAACTCCACACAGAAAGGCCCTCGCCGGCCACGGGGCTCGAACCCGGACCTTCTTGCTGTGAGGCGACAGCGCTAACCACTACACCACCATGCCACCCCTTGTATTACAATGTATTTAATATAATCCAAGCAATATAAATGTTATCTGAACAAGTATGCAGTTTACAGACTCTAAAACTATAAGATATGAGCCACCTGTTCTGGTATCAAAGGTCACCTATTGTGTTGTGTTGATATTGATAAGGCTGGCTGTTGACTGGTACACAATAGCTGGTCATTGATTGCTAATGTTACACAGTCTTAGATTAAAATCAATTTACAAATAATTAATACTGATCATTAATTGAAATTTTATTTAAAATTGAGGAAGAAACATGTCTCCTAACCTACTTATTGGCTACTTATTAAGGCCTTATTGAAGCATTTATTAACCCTCAAATATCAGTTATATGAAAATATATCAAAAATTCGAATTTGATGAAAATGGATTTTTTTTAAACCCCTGTAGTTTAAAAATACTTGAGAGACACAGAACAAAAATTTGGAAATATAAAATATGGGTCTTGGGGATTACTGAAAAAAAAATTTACAAGTTCCTAACTGCTATCCCACATTGGGTTTCTTGCTACTGAAAATGGCATGTTTTAGAAGTCGGCGAATTTCAAAACCCTATTACAGACAAACTAGGAATAGTGAAGACTTGGTAAAACTGAAGTTGGTAGATATTTCTGTGTAGATTTGAATAACATTCTTAGTTTAAGCATTACTGCCACAGGCAAGCTTCCAGAATGAGTTAAAAATGCAAAAAATGCAAATTTGTCTTTTTTAATTTCCTTGTTAAAATCACCATCTAATATACAATGACCATTGAAATTCTAAGTTGAAGCTTGTAGTACAAGACATTGAGTCTCTGTGCAAAATTTTAGGTTTCTATCTTGCATAATAAAGATTATATTGCACTTTGAAATATGTATGTTTTGAGCAAAAAACAAAAAAATCAAAAAATTCAAATGCCTGTATCTCTGAAACTATTGGTGATAGGAAGCTCAAGTTTTGGGGATTAACTTCTTTTAATAGTATCTCTGAGCCCTCCAAATTTCATTGAAATCTGAGATGGTCAAGCATAACCTCTTGTTGATTTGGCATGGAATGGATAATGTTACAGTGGAAAAGCACATTCGTGTTTATCCAAACAGAAAACCCTGGATGACAAGCAAAGTTCAGTCACTCCTGAGGGCCCGTAACTCTGCCTTCATGACAGGTGACAAGGCCATGTACATCATGGCAAGAGCAGATTTAAGGAGGGGCATTAAAAGTGCAAAGGAGGCCTACAAAAGGAAGGTGGAGGACCATCTGTCAAACAACAACCCATGTCAAATGTGGCAGGGACTAAAACACCTTACAAACTATAAAGACAACACCTCTGTGACCATCAGTGTCAATGCCTCACTGGCAGAGGAATTAAACCATTTCTTTGCCCGCTTTGAGGCAATGAGGCCTCACACAGTCACACATCCCTCACAGGCTGCAAGCTCACACACACTCTCCAGGAACATCAAGTGAGGCATGTGTTCAGATCTGTGAACACAAGGAAAGCTGCTGGACCAGATGGAGTACCTGGTGAAGTACTCAAATCCTGTGCTTATCAGCTCTCAGCAGTCTTCACGAAGATCTTTAATCTCTCCCTGACACACGCCACTGTCCCACCTTGTCTCAAGTCGGCTACTACAATCCCCATCCCCAAAAACTCAATCACCAGCAATCTCAGTGATTACAGACCCATTGCCTTGACACCAGTAGTCGCTAAATGCTTTGACTGACTAATGTCACATCACATTAAAGACTGCCTCCCTCCTGCCTTTGATCCATATCAATTTCACATACGTACAGAGCAAACCAATCTACTGATGATGCCATTTCCACAGCCCTCCACCACTGCTCTGAGCCACCTGGAACAGCCGGGGACCACCGTAAGGATGCTCTTCGTCGATTACAGCTTGGCTTTTAATACCATCATCCCTGACATCCTTGTGGACAAGCTGGCTGCCCTGGACTTTCCCCCAGCCACTTGTGCCTGGATCAAAGACTTTCTTACAAACCGTCCACAGACTGTCAAAATTGGCACCCACAGCTCCTCCACCCTCACGCTTAGCACTGACTCTATACAAGGCTGTGTGCTGAGCCCTCTTCTGTATGCCATCTACACCCATGCCTGTTGTAGCAGTTCCTGATGTGGGTGGAGCACAGAAGCACGGCAGGCGAGAGTTGATGTTCACACACAAACACTTTATTGAGCTTTTCAGCTTTCACTCACTCACACAACACGCACACATGCATTGTGGTCGGGAGGGAGCCCCTTTTCTCTGCTCTCTCTCTCTCCTTTTATGCTCTATCCCTGTAACAAACACACACACACACACACTAATTGACAGCAGGTGGAATGACTTACCTTCCCCGAACCCGTCCTCCATTCACAGACTGCTGCTTGGCCACGCCTCCACTGTGTAGGTACAATACACAGTCCGTCTAAAAACTAAATTTCCCATCAGCCAACTTCCGCGTTGACCTACGTCACGCGTGGGCGGGATCATCTACGTCACTTCCTCCAGGAAAGCATAAGTGACCCCGAAATCCGCCATACTTCCTCTTTCCGTCTGGACTCCAAGCCGTCTGGATACAAAGAGGATTCGCTCCACGAGCAAACCCAAAATAAGACGTCTTTTCTTCTCTTTCTTGCAAGATCCACAATTCAGCGCGATTTCTTTGTTTACCTTTGGCCACGGTAAAAATCCAAAAATCGCGCGATCTAACTCAAATGAGTTACAACCGGTTTTTATTTCTATTATCAAGTACATACCAAACTGCCACCAAGCAGTTAATTTAAAAGTTAGGAGCGACCGAAATTCCTCCTAATTATAATTCTGTGCACATTGTTTGATCAGAGACTTTCTTTTCATCACGAGCGACCACGCATCGGACCAAGAAATCCTCTGCTTCACGCAAGGCTTCACAACGGTGAAACTCCAAAGTCTCGGAACATCTCTTCATAATTTTGCTAAAGGCAAGATACTGACGAAGACTGGCATTTGGGCAGATAAACCTAGTCTTAGGAATTAGCTTTTATTGAACTAGTGTGAATTTAAACTCAGGAACGTTTTAATTGCTACACTGTAGACACGCAGCGTGTTGAATTGATTTCTTTTGTTTTAATCTCTCAATTGTTTAATAGATAGGCTGTGCATGCTTCTCTATCTTTTCTAACACCTTAATTCCATTCTTATACATATCTTGACCTCATCAAGATTTCAGTGGATTTAGTAGTGTTATGAGCTAGCTTCCCTTTTGTCTTAGCTTAGCCACACGAGGTTAATCTAGGCCTACATGAACACGTGGTCACCAGGCCTCACCAGGCCTGACACACACAAACACGTGGCCACTCACAAACACACCTTAGCCAGCATTCCTTTGTCTTAGCTTAGCCACACGAGGCTAATCTAGGCCTACACAAACACGTGGCCACTCACAAACACACCTTAGCTAGCAAGCCATGCTAACTCCTTTGTTCTCCTCAAATTCCATGTGGTGATCCCTACACCACGTGGACACACACGAACATACCTAGCTAGCATCCCATGCTAGCCTTCTGCTCAGGCCATAGGGCCTTTCACACACACAAGCACACATTAGTAACACGTGGTCAACTCCCCCACATGGTCACCACTCACAAACACACCTTAGCTAGCTTTCCTTTGTCTTAGCTTAGCTACACAAGGCCTCACACTCACAAACACACCTTAGTTAGCAACAGAGCTAATCCTTTGTTCTACTTAGATAACACCCCTTTGTCTTACCTAGCAACCAAGCTAGGCCTCCACCACGTGGACACACCCACACACACCATATCATATTTGTATATAATGATTCCAACTTATTATCCATTTTTATCTTTGTTATAATAAATTCCATTATTCTTGAAACTGTGTGTCTTTATTTGTGTTCCAATATTTCTGAAGTTGCCCAATCTCCAAAGAATTCTAAAGGTGCATACAAGTTATGTAATACAGTAAGTGATCATAATAATTTGGAATACCATAATTTAGCTGTTTGGTAATTTATTATTAAGCACCAAAATTAATGGTATTAATTAATGAGACTGATTCCATGAGTGATTTAATGATAATATGAGACTGATTCAATGAAAACGATAATGAGACTGATTCAATGAGAATGATTCAATGGTATGATTCAAATGAGACTGATTTAATTTTAATTATTAACCTTCAGATTTAATGAGATTGATCACTTAAAACCAAATGCACCTACAACTGCCACATACCCCCACCACCCAACTCAGGCCGGGGAGCTGTCCGGCCTGAAGCTGACTCCCCCCCCGACGGGACAGGAAGTCCGCCACCACCATCTGTGCCCCCAGCCTGTGGATCACCTCGAACTTAAATGGCGGGAGGGCGAGATACCAGCGGGTGATCCGCGCATTGGCCGCGGGATTTACTAATCAGCATTCATGGCACGCCGCACACACCCGATGGACATCCCTGCGAATCCATGGCCAATAGAACCGGGCCATTATTTGGGCTAGTGTTTTCTCTTGCCCCAAGTGTCCAGCCATGGGATTAAAGTGAGCCACATGGAATACGAGTTCCCTACGACTCTTTGAGATTAACAACTGGGTTATTCGTTCGCTAGTTTGAGTGTCCTGCATCACTCAGTACAATCTATCTTTAATAATAGTAAAATAAGGGAAGGTCGGTGCTGCACTTGGCTGAAGAGTTTGACCATCAATTACTCTCACTTGGTCAAACGCATGCCGCAGAGTCTTGTCTCACGACTGCTCTAACGGGAAATCTCCAAGGGAATTCCCGAAAGAGGGAGGAGGAGCGGGCTGCTCCTCACTCTGATGCGGTGCTGACGTAGACGGCTCTGTGACAGCTTCTCCAGTCAATGCCACACCGGGATCTTCCCATGACCTACTAGTGTAGGACCCACTATGTGTTAAATATTCCATCAGTTTTTAAACCCTGGCTAATCAGTACCTAAAATCAACGAGTGGATGAGACAAGGACTAACTGCCGCCTTTATGCATTTGGCCCGAGAATAGAATACGGACAGACACTAAGGGATAATTGTGAACATCCCCATGTACACACAACACCTTCACCGCTTGTACTCTCCCCAGTGCCAGTGAAATGTACCGGAATGTTGTGTTTGTAGAAGATCCTCCTGAGTTTCTCAGATAGACCAGAAATGTAGTTCAGAACTGCAGGTATCCCAACTGGTCTTTCTTCAAGAGCAGAAAAAGGAACAGAACGGACGAGGAGGAGAACAGGAACAAACGCAAGAACATTGTCATTCCCTACATTTCTGGTCTATCTGAGAAACTCAGGAGGATCTTCTACAAACACAACATTCCGGTACATTTCAGACCCAGTAACACCCTGAAGCAGAAACTGGTCCACCCTAAGGACAGAATAGCCAGACACAAACAGGACAATGTAGCGTATGCAATTCAGTGCAGTGAGGAATGCACGGACTCGTATATTGGGGAAACGAAACAACCGCTTCACAGGCGTATGGCTCAACACAGGAGAGCCAGTTCCTCAGGCCAGGACTCTGCTGTTTGTCTTCATCTTAACAACAAAGGACACTCATTTCAGGATTGCAACATACGCATTTTAGCCAGAGAGGATCGTTGGTATAAGCGAGGAGTTAAAGAAGCCATTTTTGTCAACCTGGAACGGCCATCACTGAACAGAGGTGGGGGTCTAAGACATCATTTATCAGCCACCTACAATGCAGTCCTTGGCACACTTCCCAGACAACTGAATGCACACCAAAACCCAGCTGTTTTCAGTGACTCACAAAAGGACAGAGAGAATCAGCATTCCATTGATCACCTTAACGGGCAATCCATCGATCACCCTAACGACTCTCAAGGCCGTTCACATCCAGCCCCCAGTGACCCACACCAACAGGATGACTCAACGACACCTTAGATGAGCTTTTCATCCATGAGAGGATAAATACCTGATGCTCCCTACCAGTCAGACAGAACTGAAGAAGCCTTTCGGATGAGAGGTGAAACGTCTTCAAGAATCTTCAAGCAAGTCCAGTTGCTCTCTTTTACCACCCACAAATACAACTTCAGTTGTGGCAAGTCAATTTCGTTGTATGGGTGATTGTGCAATGACAATAAAGGCTATCTTATCATACCCAGCAGAATGGAGAACAAACTGCTGGACCTGGGCGTGGATCAGCACATGTGCAGCTGGATCAGAGACTTTTTAACCAACCGTTCTCAGGTTGTCAGGATGGGGACTTATCACTCCTCCTCTCTGACAATCAATACTTGGGCCCTGCAAGGGTGCATACTGAGTCCTCTCCTGTTTTCCCTTTATACACATGACTGCATACCAACCTATAGCACAAATACCATTATTAAATTTGCAGATGACACTACTGTAGTTGGTCTGATACACAATGGTGATGAATCTGCATACAGGGACGAGGTCCGCAGACCAAGAGTGGTGCTCCATGAACAACCTAGAATAGAATAGAATAGAATAGCATAGAATAGAATAGAATGACCTTTATTGTCATTTTACAATCCATTGTATAATGAGATTAGAAGCTTCTCCCTTTCCAGTGCAAAAAAAAGTACAAAAAAAAACCCCTTAAATCCTAACACATAAACATTACAAAAATTGAAATACGTATAAAAGTGTCTTATATCCAAGTATGAACATGGATGGCTATGTACAGAATAAATAAATTATTTGTATTGCACAGAATGTAAAAGCAACAGTGACAGTGACAGATGTTTTGCATAATGTTGAAATTATATTTGTTTCCTCTTAGAGTTCAGTATGGTGATGGCTCTTGGGAAGAAGCTGTTTTTCATTCTAGTAGTCCTTGTTTTAATACATCTGTAGTGCCTCCCAGAAGGAAGCAGCTCAAACAGCTGGGAGGCAGGATGTGAATTGTCCTTAATGATGCTCCGAGCTCTGCTGATGCACCGGGTGGTGTATAGGTCTGTCAGGGAGGGGAGAGGGCAGCCGACAATCCTCTGCGCTGCTGCGACTGTCCTCTGAAGCCTCCCTCTGTCTGCAGCAGTGCAGCTCCCGTACCAGGTGGACAAGCAGTATGTCAGCAGGCTTTCAATGGAGGAACAGTAGAAGGCCAGCAGCAGCTTCTGGTCTAGATTGTTCTTCCTGAGGACTCTCAGGAAGTGTAGACGCTGCTGAGCCTTCTTTATAACAGCTGAGATATTGATTGTCCAGGAGAGGTCGTCAGAGATCTGGACTCCCAGGAATCTGAAATCATGAACCCTCTCCACACACTCGCCGTTGATGTAGAGGGGGAAGTGGTCACTTTTCTTCCTCCTGAAGTCCACAATGATCTCCTTTGTCTTTGTAGAGTTTAGAGCCAGGTTGTTTACTGAGCACCAGGTTGCAGGCCTCTGAACCTCCTCCCTGTAGGCTGTCTCTGCAGCTCTAATGCTGCAGAGATTCGAAGCAAGCAAAGAAGCAATTGAGCTCCTCTGCCAGCGACTTACTCGGGACTCCTGATGTCACATCACCGCCTCTGAAGTTGGTGATGTTCTGTATGCCCTGCCACACCTCTCGTGGTCTGTTGCTGGCGAGATGGGACTCTATCTTCCTTTTATAGTCCGCTTTGGCATTTTTAATCCCTTTCTTCAGGTCAACTCGAGTCGTGCTGTAAAGGACTCTGTCGCCTGACCTGAAGGCAGTGTTGCGGGCCTTGAGGAGTGAGCGAACTTGGCTGGTCATCCAGGGTTTCTGATTTGGAAAAACCCAGATGGTTTTGTCCACAGATACAGTTCCCATACAGAACTTGATGTATTCCAAAACTGTCTCTGTGAACACTTCCAGATCCTGATGTTCAAATAGGTCCTAGCCAGTGTGTTGAAAGCAGTCCTGGAGTTCACGGAGTGCATTCTCAGGCCAAGTTGTTACAGTCTTTGTGGTGGGCCTGAATGTGCATCTGGGGGGGGGGTGTATGCAGGGATGAGCAGCAAGGAAAGATGGTCTGACTGTCCGAGGTGGGGGAGGGGCATGGCTCTGTAACAGTGTTTGATGTTGGAGTACACACGATCGAGAGTTCTTTCCCCTCTTGTTGGACACTTCACGTGCTGGTGAAATTTCAGGAGTACAGTCTTAAGGTTGGTCTTATTAAAGTCTCCAGCTATAATGTGGCACTCAACATCTCCAAAACCAAGGAGATGATCATTGATTTCAGGAGACAATGTGAAGGCCCTGCTCCCCTATACATTAGGGGTGATGCAGTTCAGTGTGTGTCCTCATATAAATTTCTGGGTACATACATCACAAGACCTCACATGGTCTACAAATAAGACTGCCCTGGTGAAGAAAGCACAGCAGCATCTGTATTTCCTTCGGACATTGAAAAGACTGGACATATCACATCAGCTGCTTCTTTCATCCTATCACTGTTCTATTGAAAACATTCTCACCTACGGGATGCTGGTGTGGTTTGTGAGCTGCACAGCAGCTGAACAAGAAGGCCCTGCAGAGAGTAATCACAGCAGCACAGAAAATCATTGGAACTCCGTTACAAACACTACAGGACATGGTGCTTCCACCGCGCAACCAACATCATTAGAGACTTATCACACCCTGGTTACCATCTTTCCATTCTATTGCCCTCTGGGAGGTGCTTCACGTCCTTAAAAACTCACACCTCCAAACTTAAGAACAGTTTTTATCCAAGTGCTATTACATAGAGAACTAAACTCTAAGAACTGATCTTTTGGAGTGTGCAATACGTCTTTGGATGTGCAATATAATCAGTCCTGTGAAATATGCACTTTATTTACTGTTCTTGTGATTGTCCCCCATTTATGGCTTTTACCTCACCTTTTATTGTCTTATGGTGTTTTATTATTATTACTACTACTACTATTAATAATTTTAATAATAATAATAATAATAATAATCTATGTTTTTATGTCTGTTTTTTATGACCCTGTGGCAGCGGGGGCGTGGTCAAGCGCTGGTCTGTGACAGGAGGGCGGAGTCAGAGAAGGTGAGTGGCAGAATCACTACACCTGAGAGCAATTAACCTGTGTTTGTGTGTCTTCCCAGTGACCGCGCCCTATATAGGGAGGGAGGGAGAGCAGAGAGCAGAGGAGCTCTTCCCTGAACAGACACCCGTCGTGTGTGCTTGTGTGTCTGTCTGAGTGAATGTTATGCTGAAAAGTGTGACAATAAATACTAAATTGGAACTTGATCTCTGTCCTGCCGTCCTCTGTGCTCCACCCACCTGCTCCGAACTGCCACAGTGGTGCCGAAACCCGGGACCTGGAGCACAGCAGCCTCACAGCCCCATGGAGTCCTCCCCGTTCGCTGAACTGGTCCACGCCCTCGCCACGGCCCAGCAAAGCCAGCACCAGGCGCTACTCACCCTCCGAAAGGAGCAAGAAGAGCGGTTCGAGGCCCTGGTGTTGGCCCAACAAGAAGATCAACAGGCGTTCCGGCACCTCCTCGCGTCGGCGGGGCCCACCAGCGCTCCTACCGTGGGCCCGTCTCCCCTCACCATCACCAAGATGGGCCCGCAGGACGACCCCGAGGTGTTCATCACGCTCTTTAAGCAAGTCGCCGAAGCCTCAGGGTGGCCGATGGAGCAGCGCGCGGCGCGCCTCCTCCCCCTGCTCACGGGAGAAGCACAGCTGGCCGCGCTACAGCTCCCCGCCGACTGCCGGCTGGCCTACGTGGACCTCTGCCGGGCCGTCCTCCAGCGCGTGGGGCGCACTCCAGAACAGCAGTGCCAGCGCTTCCGCGCGCTGCGCTTGGAGGAAGTCGGCCGGCCGTTCGCGTTTGGCCAGCAGCTCCTGGACGCCTGCTGGCGGTGGCTGAGGGCCAACAACTGCGACGCCAAAGGAATCCTCGACCAGGTGGCGCTGGAACAGTTCGTCGCTCGCTTGCCAGCAGGAACTGCAGAGTGGGTCCGGTGCCACCGCCCAGCGTCGCTGGATCAAGCAGTCGAGCTGGCGGAGGACCATTTGGCGGCTGTCCCGGCGGCAGGACAGCAGATGGCATCTTCTCTTCTCTCCTCTTCTCTCTCTCTCTCTCCCTCCTCCTGTGTCCCGTCCTTGCCCCATTCCCCCTCCGCGGAGGCGGGGGCCGGCGCCACCCCAGCCGGCCCGCCGCACCCGCGGTGCCCTCCCGTTTCTCCCTTCTGTGTCTGTCTCTCCCCCACCTCAGGTGAGTGAGCCCCAGATCACCGGTGCAGAGGGAAAGCCTGGGCCGGTTTGCTGGCACTGCGGAGAGCCAGGACACCTTCAACAGCAGTGCACAGCAATGGAAGTGGGCGCAGTGGTTCGGATCCCCGACACGCCAGAGGCCGCCCTCGATCGGGCCGGAGCGAATCGCATACCGGTGAGTATCCAAGGGGCTACATATCAGGCGTTGGTGGATTCTGGTTGTAATCAGACCTCAATTCACCAAAGCCTGGTTCAAAACGAGGCATTGGGGGGAGCACAAGGGGTGAAGGTGTTGTGGTTGCACGGGGATGTTCACAGCTACCCTTTGGTGTCAGTCCACATTATTTTCAGAGGGGAAAAATTTATAGTGAAGGCGGCGGTTAATCCCCGCCTTAACCACTCTCTAATTTTGGGGACTGATTGGCCAGGATTTCGGGGTTTAATGACACGCCTAATAAAGAGTGGGTCCTGCCATTTAACAGGGGGAGGTCCCGGTGCCGCTTTGGAGGGAGCAGCTGTCGCAGAGCCGTCTACGTCATCTCCGCGTCAGAGTGAGGAGCCGCCGGCTCCTCCTCTCTCTATTGGGGAATCCCTCGCGGATTTCCCATTAGAACAATCGCGAGACGAGACTCTGCGACATGCGTTTGACCAAGTGAGAGTAATCGATGGTCAAACGCTCCAGCCGAACGCCACCCCATCCTTCCCCTACTTCGCAATTATGAAGGATAGGTTATACTGAGTGATGCAGGACACTCAAACTAAAGAGTGTGTCACGCAGCTTTTAATTCCGAAGAGCCGCCGGGAATTGGTATTCCAGGCGGCTCACTTTAATCCCATGGCTGGACACTTAGGGGAGGATAAAACACTAGCCCGAATAATGGCCCGATTCTATTGGCCGGGGATTCGCGGCGATGTTCATAGGTGGTGTACGGCATGCCGCGAATGCCAGTTAGTAAATCCAGTGGCCATTCCAAAAGCGCCTTTGCGCCCTCTTCCATTAATCGAGACCCCGTTTGAGAGAATTGGGATGGATCTCGTCGGCCCATTAGATCGGTCAGCACAAGGGTACTGCTTTATATTAGTTCTGGTGGACTATGCAACGCGATACCCGGAAGCAGTGCCTCTGCGCAATATCTCAGCATGCAGTATTGCAGAGGCGCTCTTCCGCGTCATCTCCCGAGTTGGAATCCCGAAAGAGATTCTGACTGATCAAGGCACTACGTTTATGTCACGGACACTGCGCGAACTGTATGGGTTATTGGGGGTTAAGCCGATCCACACCAGCATGTATCACCCACAAATGGACGGTTTAGTAGAACGGTTCAACCGCACCCTCAAAAATATAATTAAAAAATTCGTAAGTGAGGACGCACGTAATTGGTATAAGTGGCTCGAACCCTTGCTGTTCTCAGTGCGAGAGGTCCCCCAAGCCTCCATGGGGTTCTCCCCGTTCGAATTATTATATGGGCGTAAGCCGCGCGGCATCCTAGATGTGCTGCGGGAAAATTGGGAGGAGGGACCTTCACAAAGCAAAAACGAAATTCAGTACGTTATGGACCTGCGCGCAAAACTCCACACGCTCACCCACCTAACTCAGGAGAATTTGCGGCAGGCCCAGGAATGGCAAGTCCGCCTGTACAACAAGGGTACGCGCCTTAGAGAGTTCACTCCGGGAGATAAAGTACTCGTACTGCTGCCCACGTCGAGTTCCAAATTGATCGCCAAGTGGCAAGGACCCTTTGAGGTCACACGGCGAGTCGGGGACGTCGACTATGAGGTGAGGCGAATGGACAGGGGTGGGGCGCTACAGATTTACCACCTCAATCTGCTTAAACTCTGGAACAAGGAGGTCCCCGTGGCGTTGGTGTCGGTGGTTCCGGAGAAGGCGGAGCTGGGGCCGGAGGTTCAAAAAGGGACATTGGCATCACGTACCTCTCCGGTCCCCTGTGGAGACCACCTCTCCCCGAACCAACTCACGGAGGTCGCCCAGTTGCAGACCGAGTTTTCGGATGTGTTCTCGCCCCTGCCCGGTCGCACTAACCTCATAGAGCACCACATCGAGATGCCCCCGGGGGTGGTACTGCGTAGCCGCCCTTACAGGCTACCCGAACACAAAAAAAAGGTGGTTCGGGAAGAACTTCAGACCATGCTCGAAATGGGCATCGTCGAGGAGTCCCACAGTGACTGGAGCAGCCCGGTGGTCTTGGTACCCAAGGCCGACGGGTCGGTCCAGTTCTGTGTGGACTATAGGAAAGTCAATGCGGTGTCTAAGTTTGATGCATACCCAATGCCTCGTATTGACGAGCTGCTCGATCGACTAGGCACGGCTCGCTTTTATTCGACACTGGATTTGACGAAGGGATATTGGCAGATCCCCTTGACTCCACTATCCCGAGAAAAAACGGCCTTTTCCACACCGTTTGGGTTACACCAATTCGTCACACTTCCGTTTGGGCTGTTTGGGGCGCCCGCTATGTTTCAGCGGCTGATGGACCGGGTCCTCCGCCCCCACGCCACCTATGCGGCCGCCTATCTTGATGACATCATCATATATAGTAATGACTGGCCGAGGCACTTGGAACACCTAAGGGCCGTCCTTAGGTTGCTGAGGCAAGCGGGTCTCACAGCCAACCCAAAGAAGTGTGCGATTGGGCGGGTGGAAGTACGGTATCTGGGCTTCCACTTGGGCAACGGGCAGGTGCGTCCCCAAATTAACAAGACCGCAGCGATTGCGGCCTGCCCAAGGCCCAAGACCAAAAAGGGGGTGAGACAGTTCCTGGGGCTGGCTGGCTATTATCGTAGGTTTATACCTAATTATTCGGACGTCACCAGCCCGCTGACTGATCTCACTAAAAAGTTGCAGACCGATGCGTCGGACAGAGGGCTGGGGGCGGTTTTGTCCCAGGAGGTGGAGGGGGAGGACCACCCCGTCCTGTATATCAGCAGGAAGCTGTCGGTGCGTGAGGGGCACTACAGCACCATAGAGAAAGAGTGTCTGGCCATCAAGTGGGTGGTCCTCGCCCTCCGGTACTACCTGCTGGGGCACCTTTTCACCCTCTGTTTGGACCACGCGCCCCTCCAGTGGCTCCACCACATGAAAGATGCCAACGCACGGATCACCCGTTGGTATCTGGCACTCTAACCCTTTAATTTCAAGGTGGTCCACAGGCCGGGGGCACAGATGGTTGTGGCGGACTTCCTCTCCCGTCAAGGGGGGGGGGGGGGGAGTCGGCTGCAGGCCGGACAGCCGCCCGGCCTGAGTCGGGCGGTGGGGGTATGTGGCAGCGGGGGCGTGGTCAAGCGCCGGTCTGTGACAGGAGGGCGGAGTCAGGGAAGGTGAGTGGCAGAATCACTACACCTGAGAGCAATTAACCTGTGTTTGTGTGTCTTCCCAGTGACCGCGCCCTATATAGGGAGGGAGGGAGAGCAGAGAGCAGAGGAGCTCTTCCCTGAACAGACACCCGTCGTGTGTGCTTGTGTGTCTGTCTGAGTGAATGTTATGCTGAAAAGTGTGACAATAAATACTAAATTGGAACTTGATCTCTGTCCTGCCGTCCTCTGTGCTCCACCCACCTGCTCTGAACTGCCACAGACCCATTTATGTTTTTATGTCTTTTTATATGATCCACTAGAGAAACAGAATTTCATTGTACATTGTGCAATGACAATAAAAAGGATATTAAATATTAAATAAACTTGCTTTAGGGTCTTGCTCATAAAGTTGGGGCCTTGGTCTGTTAGCACCTCATTGGGTATACCAACTCTAGAGAAGAGCTGGAGCATGGCAGTGGCTAAATGTCTGGCTGTGATTTCTCTAAAAGGAAAGGCTTCAGGGTATCTTGTAGCATAGTTGCAAATGACCAAGACAAACCTATTTCTTGATCTACTCCTCTCCAAAGGTCCAACTATGTCCACCCTAATTCTCTCAAATGGAGTGTATACGGGGTGTATAGGGGAATCAAACAGGCATGATTAAAACATTTACCACCTGACAGCTGACACTGAGGACAGGACTTACAGAAACTCTTCACATCTTCATAAAGCCCTGGCCAATAAAACCGCTTACTGATTCTCTGCAAAGATTTCATGCAAGTCAAGTGACCTGCCCATGGTACAATGTGACCAAGCTCAAGCACTTCCTTCCTGCACTTCTGTGGGACCACAAGCTGCAAACCTCTTCACTCTGTCTGTACAGAAGGCTATTCTGCAGCAAGTACACCTCCTTTCCCAGTGCAGGAGCAAAGACTATACCCTCACATGTCTTCTTAAAACATGGGTCTAATGTGATCTCTGAACACTGTTCCTCAGCAAGGTCACTCAAACATCAAATCAGCTTCAGTTAAAGGTCCAACATCAGACTCTGTCTGAATGTCTGTCTGTTTTACAATCTCCCCAGTAGTCCTTCTGTGCCTCTCACACCTCTCATCCCTTGTCTGAGAGGGCTCGGCTGGAACATCTTCCCCACAATAAGGCACATAGCACACCAGGTATATACTGTACAAATCTAATCAATCCTCACTAAACTGATGTTCAAATTATATTTTGTTTGCATGTGTGAATTAATGTAAATGAAACCGATTGTGTAAAATGTCATACCAACTGCATACCCCAGCATCAAATCAACTCGCATTGTGGTAAATTTTGTGGTATCAAAAATCATTGGCCTGTTGGTTTGGTAACAAGTTTTATATTCACTTCAGCATTAATTATAGTTAACAGTATCTGTTCAAACCCTCTAGTGTCATGCTTCTCTGTTTATCCTCAATGTTTAGAAAAGAAAGAAGTTGTAAAGTGTGAATGGATAAGTTCTTTTGTGTGTGTGTGTGAAGCTACCATGTTGCTGTGGATGCAGCAGAGTCAAGGAAAACTTGGTACAGTTTTTCTCAGCTGCATTTGGGAAAACAGACTATTATGTAATGTTGATGGAAACTATGATGATGAATAATATCTTGTGTAATAGAGGAAGCTGACCATGCTTAGAAGTAGTTATGGGAGGACCCATGTTAATGACTACCTGGGCTTGTGATTTTATGTGATTCTTCATGAATAATTATTTTAAAATTATACAATAAATAAATATTTGCTTGAGCATTATTTCAGATGTTACTAGTATTTCTATTACTAACAGGTGAATTTCCACCACACTGGCTAAAAGAATCGATGTAGGAACTTGTGATTTAAACCCCTACTCCACATATCTTTGGCAAGAAGAAATTGATATTAATTGGAGCTACCTTCACCTCATTGTTACTTACAAATATACAGTCTTTAGAATAAATTTGTGAGAAACTCACAACCCAGGAGTCTCCACTTTTCCTGGCTTCCTCTCGGTTTACCAGCTCTCCCTGGTAGGGTCCAAAGTGTGCACCTACTGGAATCGTCTCCCCCTTATTAAACACTCCCAGGCCTGCATCAGGAATACTGGACTTCTTGATTTCTAGCCCAGGAGGAAGAGTTTGTCTGGCTCGGTCAGAGACTCCCATGGGAACAGGAGTATCTGAGATGAAGAGGGGCAGTCCATGAACCTCACATTTGTTGAAGAAGAAGGATTTGCAAACTTCACAGTCTGGGCATAGAGAAAACACAATAGGAAGAAATGAGGCCCAAATGTATGTATAATGTGTGTGTGTATCTAAGACCATATACAGTACATTAGTATGTTACAAAGATTATCTGAAGAAAGCTTGCCAGTAAGGTTCATTGAGCATCTGGTTGAGACTAGAGGTATCCATCAGGATTGAGATCTCACAGGACATGAGGTACAGGAGTATAAATTTTTTACTTCCTTGTGGGAGTAAACAAGTGGTCAGATATCAGTCTTGCAGGGCAAAATAAAACAAATGTTCATTAACATGTGTGGCACTGTGTGATATATTTACGGCATCCTTAGGACCTGCCTGGTCAGGGTCATGGTTGTTTTAAATTTGGCTACTTGTTTCCTTATCTTTTGGGAAACAGAATTTCCCAAATTTGTCAGGAAATTGCATGCAGGTACAAACAAAAATAACTATGCACATAGAATTAAAAAATAAGTAAAATGTCTCATGCACATCTTTATTTGAGCTTGCTGACAATTCTCAGGGATGAGAGTGCATGTTGAGAAAAAAATCTGAAAAGTAGAGGGGGGGCCGGACCGCAGGTCCCCAGTGGGGTCCAGGGACAACGTCTCGGTGAGGGACCGGGGGGCGAAGCTGATGGATTTTGGCGATTTAAACACCCAAAACCCATTAATTTTAGCAATGAAATATATGTATTTTTCTCGAAGTTGATATCCCAATTCAACATGCCATCAACTGAAACTTTTGTATCAAGACAAGTGTTCTTTCTTAAATATTATATCCCACCTTGTTTGACTTTTTCAGCATGTTCAGTGCAACCTTTTAGGTTTTGGAACAATAGACCCATAAATCAGGGATGAGAATGAAAAATATTTTAAAAGTCTGAAAAAAACGGCATGAGGCTAATGATTTTTGGTTATTTTTTTTTTTACCCCAAAGCCATTAATTTTATCAGCAAAAATTTGCAATTTATTTGGAAATAAATTCCCCTTCTTGGTGGACTACCAGTTGAAAATGATTAATATGGTACAAGAGACTTGTTTTTAATCAATTCACATTTGATGATTTCAAAAAATCAATGCACCTTTTTTCAGACTTATAAACGAGCTCTACAGTATTATATTTCTGCATTTTAGCTATTCATGTCTTTGAATACTCTAATCCTTTAAAATGAAGTGCAAACCAGAAAAAAGTTCTATCATATAATTCTCAAGGTTTCTTCTGATGTTATGGTAGCAGGAGGTCTTGCATATTAAGCAGGCAACATTCAACATCACTTATCACTTCCCTTTCAACTGTTGTGTGTACTAACTAGGTTTTATCTGGACAGGATGTTGTGTAATGTAATACAGATACCATATGGTCAATTTGAAGATCGAGATGGTGATTTTGAATTAAAGAACAGGCATGTACAATGGGCATTACATATTGGAATTTTTTTTTTTAATCAAAAACTATAAGTTCATCTCGGCCTAAAAAATTTGGGCAGACGCTACTGCGCGGCACATACCAGCAATTCTGTCCCTCTATGAAATAAGCAATAAGTAGGAGAGTTATACATGCTATCATACTTAAAATTTCATCAGAAATATAGATATGATATGATTCTCCCCAACATGCTACATTAGATAAGCTAACCCCATTTATAAAAGATACACACTTGTATATGACATGTAATTGATATATATTTTTTGGGGCGCACGCTCTCTCTCTGCCATGCCGATCCTGTAGGCTGCACTGACTCAACTGAAAACTCCGGTCCTCAAGAAAAGAGATAAAAGCCCGCCCACACTGAAAGCTGATTGGCTTATTTTGCTGAGTAACCCAATCAAGATGCTCTTTGTCTGGCATGCGCTACATGAACAGGCACACAGGCAGTGTTGCCAGATTGGGTGGTTTTAAGTGCATTTTGGCGGGTTTTGAACATATTTTGGGCTGGAAAACGTCATCAGTATCTGGCAACACTGCACACAGTCTCCCTCGCGCACCCCCTCGCGCGCGCACATTCTAAGATGCGTGATGCAGACCTTAATGTTGCATGCACATGCTCTTGCTCGCTTCTATCTATATGCCGGAGACTCCCGGAACTTCCGGGACACTTGGGATGTCTGCGTTATAAGGTGACCACAGATCGTTAATCATACCCCCCCACCCCAAAAAAAAAAAAAAAAATTTCTCAACGGATTTACATCGATCTCAAAAACGATCATTTTGGTCTGAAGAAGTCGGAAATCTTCCAATCGGCGGAAAATTCTCATCCCTGTATTCTGCCATTTCTATATCTAGGCATTTTTTCCAATGCCATACATTTGGATTCATATTTAATTACAAAAAAAAAAATCATATCTAGTGGCAATTTAAGCATAACCAATTTGTTTAAGAAGAAACCAGTGGACCCAGAGGAAACCCATGCAGACAGGGGGAAAACTTGCAAAACTTCACACAGACGGCAACCCAAGCTCACAATCGAATCCAGAACCTGTGATGCCCCTAAATCCGTATACAGATATTTGGACGCCTGTCCATCACATCCCTATGTGCTTATTGAACATCCCATTCCAGAGGAATACTAAAGGGGCGTTCTCTCTTTCCTGTATTAATCACAGCCAATTGGGGTCTTCTGCGAGCTCATGCATGTGGAGAAGAGAGCACATAGCACTTTCCTCTGGGTGTGTTTTGTTACCCTTTGATGGAGCATGAGCTGCATTTGTAAAAGATTTGGTTGATGGCTTCACATGTCTGGGAGGAAGCATGTGTTAGCCTTCACTCACATGGTTAGAGAGACCTGGCTGGTGGGTGGGTACTAGCAGGTGACAACACTGGGGAGAAAATGGGTGGGGGAAAAACCTATAATCTTCTAATGTGGTGAAGACATTAGGACAGGTTTATTTAACATTTACTGAAGAAGACCCAGATATCAGTCAGCAAGTTTACCATGATAGGGGAGTCTTCAGGACAGAGGAGTTTGTGCTTTCTGATTTTCTCAGTCACACAAGAACTTGCATTTTTTTTTTTGTCTCAGAACAAAACACAGGAGTGGCTGGAGAGAATGACAGACATTCTGTAATATTAAATGTAAATAGAAACAAAACATGTGACGTGTCACTCATTAATAAATTAAAAATTTTAATTGTTGGCAAATCACTGTGGTATGAGGGGAATAATACACTTTGGGCTGTTCTGTTATATGAAAATAAAATGACCCGCCATAGATTTTTCATATAACAGCATGACCCATGGTGTGATATTCCACACTTTTTTGGCTCAGGTTAACATCACCTCTTCATAATGACAAATGTATTTTAAGGAAATAAAAATTATATATATATATATATATATATATATATATATATATATATATATATATATATATATATATACACACACACACACATATATATATATATATATATATATATATATATATATATATATATATATGTATATGTGTGTGTGTGTGTATATATATATATATATATATATATATATATATATATATATATATATATATATATACACACACACACATATACATATATATATATATATATATATATATGGATGGACAGAGACAACATTTTTCTAATTTTGGTTCTGTACATTACCACGATGAATTTTGAACAAAACAATTCAGATGCAGTTGAAGTTCAGACTTTCAGCTTTAATTCAGTGGGTTGAACAAAATGATTGCATAAAAATGTGAAGAACTAAAGCATTTTTTATGCACAATCCCTTCATTTCAGGGGCTCAAAAGTAATTGGACAAATTAAATAATTGTAAATAAAATGTTCATTTCTAATACTTGGTTGAAAACCCTTTGTTGGCAATGACTGCCTGAAGTCTTGAACTCATGGACATCACCAGATGCTGCGTTTCCTCCTTTTTAATGCTCTGCCAGGCCTTTACTGCAGCGGTTTTTAGTTGCTGTTTGTTTGTGGGCCTTTTCTGTCTGAAGTTTAGTCTTTAACAAGTCAAATGCATGCTCAATTGGGTTGAGATCAGGTGACTGACTTGGCCATTCAAGAATATTCTACTTCTTTGCTTTAATAAACTCCTGGGTTGCTTTGGCTTTATGTTTTGGGTCATTGTCCATCTGTATTATGAAATGCCGACCAATCAGTTTGGCTGCATTTGGCTGGATTTGAGCACACAGTATGTCTCTGAATACCTCAGAATTCATCCAGCTGCTTCTGTCCTGTGTCACATCATCAATAAACACTAGTGACCCAGTGCCACTGGCAGCCATGCATGCCCAAGCCATCATGCTGCCTCCACCGTGTTTTACAGATGATGTGGTATGCTTTGGATCATGAGCTGTACCATGCCTTCGCCATACTTTTTTCTTTCCATCATTCTGGTAGAGTTTTGATCTTGGTTTCATCTGTCCAAAGAATGTTCTTCCAGAACTGTGCTGGCTTTTTTAGATTTTTTTTTTTTTAGCAAAGTCCAATCTAGCCTTTTTATTCGTGAGGCTTATGAGTGGCTTGCACCGTGCAGTGAACCCTCTGTATTTACTTTCATGCAGTCTTCTCTGTATGGTAGATTTGGATATTGATACGCCTACTTCCTGGAGAGTGTTGTTCACTTGGTTGGCTGTTGTGAAGGGGTTTCTCTTCACCATGGAAATTATTCTGCGATCATCCACCACTGTTGTCTCCTGTGGGCATCCAGGTCTTTTTGCATTGATGAGTTCACCAGTGCTTTCTTTCTTTCTCAGGATGTACCAAACTGTAGATTTTGCCACTCCTAATATTGTAGCAATTTCTCGGATGTTTTTTTTTTCTGTTTTCGCAGCTTAAAGATGGCTTGTTTCACCTGCATGGAGAGCTCCTTTGACTGCATGCTTTCTTCACAGCAAAATCTTCCAAATGCAAGCACCACACCTCAAATCAACTCCAGGCCTTTTATCTGCTTAAATGAGAATGACATAACGAAGGAACTGCCCACACCTGCCCATGAAATAGCCTTTGAGTCAATTGTCCAATTACTTTTGGTCCCTTTAAAAACAGGGTGGCACATGTTAAGGAGCTGAAACTCCTAAACCCTTCATCCAGTTTTAATGTGGATACCCGCAAATGAAAAAATGAAAACTGAAAGTCTGGACTTTATACCCATATCCATTATAAAACTATAACTTGAATATGTTTCAGTAAACAGGTAAAAAAACAAAATTTGTGCCAGTGTCCAAATATATAAGTGCTGTCAAGCAATTAAAATATTTAATCGCGATTAATGTCGCGACTGTCATAGTTAACTCGTGATTAATCGCAATTTAATCGCACATTTTTGTCACACGAAAAACCATTGTAATTCTCTTACCAGCATAAAAAAGTGAATGGGCTTGTTTTGTACCAATGTTTTTCTTATTGCAAAGCATAACATGTCTTGACACAGCCACTGCAAACTGAAACCTAAACTGAACACCGTAGCTCTTCGTCCCGAGACTAACAAGAGAACCATGAGTGAAGTAATCTACTGCTTGAGTTAGTCTATCAGAGAGACAGGTTACACAGTGACGGTAGGCTTGACATGCTTGATTATAATATAAAGTACACTATTATATTAACTTTAAGTTGTTCGTTGATAAATATTGCATTGAATCTGATCTTTACTGTTTCAGCTCACTTAACACATTTTGTACTTTTACACTTTTTGCCTGTTGATGCGTCGCGCTGTCCAATCAGAGGCGGCCAAATTTGCATATTACAGGAAGGATTTCTGGGATAGCATTGAGTTTACAGTTCAGAGGGATCTGGCTTCTTTAGACGCTGTCTTCTTAAAACTGAATAAATATTTAAAAAGAGCCAAATGAGCCAGTCTTTTGAACAGCTCTTTTTGAAAGAACGGATCACAAAGATGCGAATCCCATCAAAGAGCCATAAATCCCATCTCTACTACCGCCCCCTGCCCACGCTGGTTCTTTGAGGGAGGAGGGCAGAGGACTCTGGCTGTGCGGGGCGTGGCTAGCTGCTATCGTTTTTCTAAGCAAAGTCTCTGTTCCAAGTTCCTGGCAATTTCAAAAGCTTATGAAAAACCTACATCATGTCACAGAGCATTAATCTCGCGATAAAAAAATTATCACCGTTAAAATTGAGTCAAGTTAACGCGTTAATAATGCGACGTTTTTGACAGCACTAATATATATATATATATATATATATATATATATATATATATATATATACACGGGCGGCACGGTGGTGTAGTGGTTAGCGCTGTCGCCTCACAGCAAGAAGGTCCGGGTTCGAGCCCCGTGGCCGGCGAGGGCCCTTCTGTGCGGAGTTTGCATGTTCTCCCCGTGTCCGCGTGGGTTTCCTCTGGGTGCTCCGGTTTCCCCCACAGTCCAAAGACATGCAGGTTAGGTTAACTGGTGACTCTAAATTGACCATAGGTGTGAATGTGAGTGTGAATGGTTGTCTGTGTCTATGTGTCAGCCCTGTGATGACCTGGCGACTTGTCCAGGGTGTACCCCGCCTTTCGCCCGTAGTCAGCTGGGATGGGCTCCGGCTCGCCTGCGACCCTGTAGAACAGGATAAAGCGGCTAGAGATAATGAGATGAGATGAGATTATATATATATATATATATATATATATATACACACTATATTGCCAAAAGTATTTGCTCACCCATCCAAATTATCGGAATCAGGTGTTCCAAAGACATGGATGACAGAGTCTGGTGTGGATGAACTTGACTGGCCTGCACAGAGTCCTGAACTCAACCCGATAGAACACCTTTGGGATGAATTAGAGCGGAGACTGAGAGCCAGGCCTTCTCGTCCAACATCAGTGTGTGACCTCACAAATGTGCTTCTGGAAGAATGGTCAAAAATTCCCATAAACACACTCCTAAACCTTGTGGACAGCCTTCCCAGAAGAGTTGAAGCTGTTCTAGCTGCAAAGGGTGGACCGACGTCATATTGAACCCTATGGATTAGGAATGGGATGTCACTTAAGCTCATATGTGAGTCAAGGCAGGTGAGCAAATACTTTGGGCAATATAGTATATATATACTTCCTGGCTTGATCATTGTATATGTACTGCAGATGCCCATTCCTCCCTTGATAACATGGATATAAACTATGGGATGACTATTTCAGATCATATCCCGGTCTCTGTCTTGCTAAGAGTTGAGAATATTCCTGCACTGGTTCCTGCAGAAGACAGGTATACCAGTGGCAAGCTAGACTGGTCATGTCTCTCTGAGAAGGATGTTAACAGCTATACCAGAGTGTCTGACAGGTTGCTGTGTTCAATTGATTTGCCTAGAGATGCTTTGGTATGCTCCAATATGAATTGTAAAAGCATTGATCATGGTAATGCATTATTTTCCTTGTATGATAGCATTGTTGCTGCTCTGAAAGCCTCAAGCAAACCTTTTTACAAGCACAGCAGTAATGACCACAATATTAAACCAGGTTGGAAGGAGTTTGTGGCTGAGCACTATATTGCTGCAAGACATGCATTTAAACTCTGGGCAGCCTCTGGTAAACCAAGGCAGGGGCCATTGCTTGAAGATAAAAAACGCACAAATGCAAAGTTTAAATATGCCCTTCACTTTATCAAAAGGAAAGAGGATATGATGAGCTGATTCACTTGCTAAAAAGTTGCTGGGTAACAATTGCTATGACTTCTGGAAAGAGGTCAAAGCCATAAATAGTTGTAAAATGTCCCTTCCATCTGATATTGAGGGTGTATGTGGCCCTAGTAAAATAGCTGAGGTGTGGCGAGAACATTATTTTAATTTAACTGTATTAAAAGTGAAGATCTGGTTACTGAGGATGTTGATGGGTCTGATAGCTTGGCAGTCAGGACTCATGAGGTGTATGATGCTATTAGGCTGTTAGATATCAATAAGGCCAATGGTTTGGATAATATCACAGCAGAACACGTGAAATATGGCAGTCAGAGACTGTGTCCTTTGATTACCATGTGTTTCATTGGCTTCTTGGTCCATGGCGTCCTGCCAGATGTTATGATTTCTACATTGCTAGCTCCTGTCTTAAAGGACAAAGCTGGCAAACTAAATAGTATTGATAATTATAGGCCCATAGCCCTCTCTAGTATCCTTTCTAAGGTTCTAGAAAGAATCCTTTTGACAAGATTAGAAAAGCCTATTTTTACTACAGACAACCAGTTTGGTTTTAAAAAGAAACATGGTGCTGACATGTGCATCTTTGCTTTAAAGGAGGTGGTTGCAAAATATGTGGAGCAAAATTCTACTATATGTGTTTTATTGATGCTTCCAAAGCCTTTGATAGAATTAACCATAGAAAGCTATTTTTGAAACTGCTTGTCAGAGTTGTTCCGAGGTATATAATTAGACTTCTAGTTTTCTGGTATGCCCAACAGACAATGCAGATTCAGTGGGGGTGTGCAATATCTAGCCCCTTTCAGGTATCCAATGGTGTTCGTCAAGATAGTATTTTATCTCCTGTTTTATTTTATATACACATGGATGATTTGTCTAGGCAGCTGAATAACTGCAGTACAGGATGTCTGGTTGGAAATAATGTCATTAATCATCTCATGTATGCAGATGACTTGGTTATCCTTAATCCATGTAGTGCTGGCCTTCAGCAACTACTGAACGTCTTCAGACAATAAGGAATGGATTATGATATTAAATTCAATGTCAAGAAAAGTAATGTTATGATAGTTAGAGTCAAAGAAGACAAGAAACTAATCTTCCCACAGTTTTATCTTTGTGAATTTGCACAAGAGACATGCAAGGAAGTAAAATATCTTGGCCACATCATTACTGATGATATGAGTGGTGATAGAGATATGAATCGTCAGTGTTGTAAGTTGTATGCCCAGGCTAATATACTGACTCGTAAGTTTAGTATGTGTTCTGAGTGTGAAATGTGCTTTATTTAGAACCTTTTGCACACCCATGTATACAGCTCATCTTTGGAGTAATTATAGGAAACACAGTTTGAGGAAGTTGATTGTGGCCTATAATGATGCCATGAGGTTGCTTCTTCAGGTACCTAGTTGGTTTAGTGCACTTATTTGTTGTTGCTGGAGTCTCTACATGTGAGGTACTCCTCAGGAACCTGATGTATAAATTTATGTGTTGTCTGGATGAGTCAGTAAATTCTATTATAGGGGTTTTAACCAGCCCAAGGAGCTGTGTAAGGTACTCATCCAGGCTCAGAAAACACTGGCGAGAGAAACTGTATGTATTTACATCTCTGACTTAATGGCTGGACTTCTTGTGTGTATGCATGTATGTATGTATGGATGCTTATGTGTATGTATATATGGATGCATGCATGTGTATACAGTGGGGCAAAAAAGTATTTAGTCAGCCACCAATTGTGCAAGTTCTCCCACTTAAGATGAGAGAGGCCTGTAATTTTCATCATAGGTACACTTCAACTATGAGAGACAGAATGGGGGGAAAGAATCCAGGAAGTCACATTGTAGGATTTTAATGAATTAATTGGTAAATTCCTCAGTAAAATAAGTATTTGGTCACCTACAAACAAGCAAGATTTCTGGCTCTCACAGACCTGTAACAACTTCTTTAAGAGGCTCCTCTGTCCTCCACTCGTTACCTGTATTAATGGCACCTGTTTGAACTCGTTATCAGTATAAAAAGATACCTGTCCACAACCTCAAACAGTCACACTCCAAACTCCACTATGGCCAAGACCAAAGAGCTGTCAAAGGACACCAGAAACAAAATTGTAGACCTGCACCAGGCTGGGAAGACTGAATCTGCAATAGGTAAGCAGCTTGGTGTGAAGAAATCAACTGTGGGAGCAATTATTAGAAAATGGAAGACATACAAGACCACTGATAATCTCCCTCGATCTGGGGCTCCACGCAAGATCTCACCCCGTGGGGTCAAAATGATCACAAGAACGGTGAGCAAAAATCCCAGAACCACACGGGGGGACCTAGTGAATGACCTGCAGAAAGCTGGGACCAAAGTAACAAAGGCTACCATTAGTAACACACTATGCCGCCAGGGACTCAAATCCTGCAGTGCCAGATGTGTCCCCCTGCTTAAGCCAGTACATGTCCAGGCCTGTCTGAAGTTTGCTAGAGAGCATTTGGATGATCCAGAAGAGGACTGGGAGAATGTCATATGGTCAGATGAAACCAAAATAGAACTTTTTGGTAAAAACTCAACTTGTTGTGTTTGGAGGAAAAATAATGCTAAGTTGCATCCAAAGAACACCATACCTACTGTGAAGCATGGGGGTGGAAACATCATGCTTTGGGGCTGTTTTTCTGCAAAGGGACCAGGACGACTGATCCGTGTAAAGGAAAAAATGAATGGGGCCATGTATCGTGAGATTTTGAGTGAAAACCTCCTTCCATCAGCAAGGGCATTGAAGATGAAACGTGGCTGGGTCTTTCAGCATGACAATGATCCCAAACACACCGCCCGGGCAACGAAGGAGTGGCTTCGTAAGAAGCATTTCAAGGTCCTGGAGTGGCCTAGCCAGTCTCCAGATCTCAACCCCATAGAAAATCTTTAGAGGGAGTTGAAAGTCCGTGTTGCCCAGCAACAGCCCCAAAACATCACTGCTCTAGAGGAGATCTGCATGGAGGAATGGGCCAAAATACCAGCAACAGTGTGTGAAAACCTTGTGAAGACTTACAGAAAACGTTTGACCTCTGTCATTGCCAACAAAGGGTATATAACAAAGTATTGAGATGAACTTTTGTTTTTGACCAAATACTTATTTTCCACCATAATTTGCAAATAAATTCTTTAAAAATCAGACAATGTGATTTTCTGGATTTTTTTTTCTCATTTTGTCTCTCATAGTTGAGGTATACCTATGATGAAAATTACAGGCCTCTCTCATCTTTTTAAGTGGGACAACTTGCCCAATTGGTGACTGACTAAATACTTTTTTGCCCCACTGTATATACACTATGATTTATTACTGTTTTCCTAAATTTGTTTTAATTTTTTTTGTATGTGTGCTATGGACCCTGCTGTGAGTCTGTAATAAAGATTGAATTGAAAATAAAATTACTTAGTTTCTCTCACTCCTTGCTACCATATTACACTCTCTATAGACAAAGTTCAGACCATGAATAAAAATATCAAATTCAATTTAATTTTGTCATAGTTTGGCAGAGACTGAGGCTACATCCCAAATGTACTGTATTGGACTTTAAGTGCACTAGTTAGTGTGTAGGGTAGAATAAACAGTGAGTGTTACTGAGCACCAGAGAGGGCTGATGTCTTACAGAGGTAGTCTTTATTGTCATGATCTTCCATGTTAATGGAAAGACGTTCAGGTGGGTTGTCGAGGTCATCTCCATGGTTGGAGATGTTCAGCTCCAGCGTCTCCTCTTTCTTCACACGGACTTTTGACATCCCTCCATCGTTGGATGTCTCTGTGTTCATTTCTTCACACAGCTAAAGATCAAACAACAAATTTGTTAGGGCAGGACAGTATCCATTCCACTCGGGAAGGTGCTGCTCTCATTTCTCACAGCATAGCTCATAGTCTCAGAACAGACCTAGTTAATCTGTGACAATCCAGAGCCAAGGACAGGGAGCAGACAAACAGACTAAACGGACTGTCTGCTAGCTGCACAGAGCAATCACTCAGGTTCCACTATGTCGAGACTGTGTCTGTTCCCCGGGCTATCCAAAAAAGGAGAAATACTCAAAGTTTATTCTAGTAATCTAATTAATATAAAATTAAATCATACTGACTCTACAGCCACTGCCAGCCCCTTTGATCTAAACGTAAAATGATTAAATATTAGATCTCTTATATCTGAAGCGCTAATTGTTAATGAACGTATCACTGATCAGGAGTTTAATGTACCGTTTAACAGAAACATGGATTAAAACAAATGAGTGTACAGCATTAAATGCAACTAGTCTGGGGGCATCGTGGCTCAGGTG